>NW_023416316.1:66225888-66478367 GCF_014108235.1 Myotis myotis
AGCCCAAGGGTGAGGAGGTCGGGCGGGGGTAGGGAAGAGATGGGTTGGGGGAGTACAGGCGAGTTTCTGGGGAGGGATTGTTTCCAGTGCACCCCCAGAGCCTGGCCAGTAACAAAGACGGGCCTCAGACCACATGTCTGTTGGACTGCGGGTGGGGAGCACATCATGTGGTGGGTCCTGAAATGTGCCCAGTGTTCTGTCTTTGGGCAACAGATGGAAATACAGGCACGTGGGTGATCTTCTCTCCTCTCCCCACTCCAGCACCGGCCCAGTCAGGCAAGTCAGGGTCGGCCCCAGAAGAAACTGAGAACCCACCACCAGGGGATGAAGAAGCCTCCCTGGAGCCCATGCTGGTTCCAGCCTCGGAGGCGCTGCTGCCTGTGGAGGCCCATGTCAAGGGCCGCTTTTTAAATGTGCTCGCCCTGTCCCAAGGGAAAACCGTGTTGCACCCTCACGGTTTCTTAATAATTTCCTTTTTATTTTTTATTTACTTAGTTTATATGTTCTCCATTGTGTGATTTGGGTTATGTTTCTATTTTTTTTATTTGGGGACTTCTTTTATTAATTTCTTATGTTTTCAGTCTTAATTTTCCCATTCCATAATCCATTGTAAGTAATAAATAAATATATTTTAAATGGTTACTGTTCATATTTTAATTGTTATTGTTCAAAGTTTTAAATTCCTGGGCATGAAGGACAGTCATGTTGCTTTGTGAGCATCACCACTGCCTAGTTGCAGGATGTCCCATCATCCCAAAAGGAGACCCTGCAACAACAGAACTCATTCCCCACTCCTCCTGCCCCTTATCTGATTCCTGTCTCTGCCCCGTACCTGTTCCCTAGAAATGGAATCTCACAATAAGTGCTGTTTGTGTCAGCTCACATGTTTTTCTGTTTTTATCTGAGATAACATTTTTGCAATTAGAAAGGGAATTCGTAGATGAATTAGAGATTAGATGGAGGAAAGAAAGCCCTTTCAGTAAGCATACGCATAATCTCAGGGTAGAGACCAGTGGACTAAATTTGACCCCAGGGCCAGAAGCCAGTCAGGCCATGGCTGTCTCTTCCTGTGCCCAAAACAACTAGAAAAATGCAGAAATCTGGGAAGACAAACCACAAGCTGGAAAGCATTCCACACAGCGCTAGGCCCAGGTGTGTCAGCACTGTGGTGCAGAAAACTCTCAAAGGTTGGTGTTTTCTAAAGGGGCAAAGGGCAAACACATGCACTTCCAATATGAGAGGCAGTGCACAGGCCTCTACATGCCAGAGATGCCCCATCACCCCGATCAGGCTTCTGTGCTGGTGGGAACCATCCCTGGTGACAAAGTGAGGCAGCAGAGACCCCAGCAGATGCCCTGGGGAGGAAGGGGAAAGCCCCTCCTCTGGGAGAACAGTGTGCAGGACCTGCCAAAGCCCCACAGGGCAAAGCTGCATGGCAGGGCTCCCCCTAGGAGGTACCCCCTCAGAAATTGTTGCACAATTGTTCAGAGGTGTATTCTTGAGATTCCCTGTCAGAGCATTGATGAAATAGGCAGGCATTGGAATAAGCACTGAGGCCCATGGAGTGGGGTTGAGACCACCAACCTTGTTCCGCGTGGACAAGGGTAGCTGAGCAGGTGCTCAATTCAGTGCAGGGGTCTCTATGTTTCACTAGATGAAGACTTCTCTCACATGATAACATGGACCAACTGTCTGCATTGAGCAGCACACCCACTAAACCCCTTACATCTGATTTCAACAGGCAGACATGCCGGAAGCCAATTCCAGCATGACAGCAGGGCTGAATCTGGGAATGGCTGATGGCATTTCCCTAAACCTGAATAGGATACATTCAATCGATCTTTTGCTGCCAGACAGTTCAGAGCATCTTAATCTACATGTTATTGCCTCATACTGGCTAAACACCTGAACAGCCAGCCATAGGCTAATTCTCCCCAATCTGACAATGGACTCTCTATAGGGAACCCTGACCCTTTGAAGTGTATATATATCTGACTCAAGTCAGGACAATTTGTGTTAATAAAAAGCCTGGGGTCCTGAGATGAGGAGATCTTAGTTTCCTTTAAACTAGGCTCCTCTGACCCCCATATGCCTTTCAAAATTATATTTTGTCTCTGGACTCCTATTTAATCTACACACAGCCTTCTCCAAATTTCCTGAACCCTGGCAGCACCAACACAGACATTCACATGTGCCTATGACTCTGCCTGTGACAGACATGAGAGAGGCAGAAGTGACATATACACAGTAGGTCACAAGTGATAGTCAAGTCACCTCTGGGGTGGGACTTCCAAATCTATCTACTCCTTGAGTTGATTTTTTTGTGTCATGCATGTATGACTTTGATAGCTATAATAATATTAATGTCATATGTTGAATGTTATCTATTTATCATTCATCTCTGGAGTAAAGTACGCTATTTAATTTTAAAAATTTTTAAGTCTCTGATGATGGGGGAACAGTAAAAAGTTCAGAGGAGGACATTTTCATGGACATCAGTCTTCTCACTGATTTGTACATGAGCCACAGATTCTAGGAAAGTGTTTTCAAGACAGGATATGGCAAAGAAGTGGTATCCCAGTATAATATATATATATATATATTTTTTTTTTTTAAAAAAAACAACTCTTAATTCTCAACAATTAGAAAATAAAAAAACAATTTTAAAATGGGCATAAGATCAGAAGATACACAGATGGTAGGGGATGCATGATGGCTTGGAGTAGGTGGAAGGTATACTCATCTCCTCCCAGGACCAAAGGTGATGACAGCTAAATGATAGAACAAGCAACCTGAACATTCAAATGAAGACTAGTTGGACATAAGCCTTATAACCAAGGGTTAGAGACAAAGCCAAACCCAGGGTGGTCGGAAAGAGACCTGAAAAGGGCTGGCCCCACACCCTTGTGTGGCAGTAGAGAAACTTCAGGAATATTTCAGCTGCAAAGGTAGCCCCTGAAGAATGAGGTATCTCAATGCCTCACTGGGCTCCTCATCCCAGAGCACCAGACCTTGGAAGAGGCAGCGGCATAACAACTGCCTGTAAAAATCAGTGGGGATTTCTTATTTGTATCTTCTTCCATTTCTTTATTTTCTTATAATTTCCCAAGAATATAGGTCTTTTTTATCCTTGGTTAATTTTTTTCCTAGGTGCTTTATGTACTAGATGACTAGTGCATGAAATTTGTGCACTTGTGGGGGGTGCTCCCTCAGCCCAGTCTGCGCCTTCTCACAGTCCAGAAGCCCTATGAAAATGTCTAACTGACTAGGGATCTCCATAGGGAGTGGGCCTAAGCCAGGGGTGGGCAAACTTTTTGACTCGAGGACCACAATGGGTTCTTAAACTGGACCGGAGGGCCGGAACAAAAGCATGGATGGAGTGTTTGTGTGAACTAATATAAATCCAAAGTAAACATCATTACAAAAAAGGGTATGGTCTTTTTATATTTTAGTTTTATTCGTTTCAAACGGGCTGGATCCGGCCCGTGGGCCGTAGTTTGCCCACGGCTGGCCTAAGCTGTCAGATGGACATCCTTAGTGCTGCCATGGACACAGGAGAGGCTCCCGCCATTGCCGCTGCACTTGCCAGCTTTGAGCCAGGCTTCTGGCTGAGTAGGGGAGGGGGGGATCTTCCTGTGGGAGTGCACTGACCACCAGGGGGCAGCTCCTGCATTGAGTGTCTGCCCCCTGGTGGTCAGTGCGTGTCATAGCGATTGGTAGTTCTGTTCAGTTGATTTGCATATTAGCTTTTTTTTATATAGGATAATTGTAAATGAGAGTGTTTTCTTATATTTCTCTTCTGATAGTTCTTTATTGGAGTATAATTAATGTTTGGATATTTATTTTATATCCTGCTAATTTAATGCATTCATTTTTCAGTTCTAGTCATATTTTTGTGGAATCTGTAGTGTTCTTTATATACAATATCATGTCTCCTTCAAATAATAACACTTTTACTTCTTCCTTTCCAATTTTTGAAGCCTTTTATTTCTTCTTGTCTGATTGCTCTGGTTAGGACTTCCAGTGATATGTTGAATAAAATGGTAAAAACAGAAATCCCTATCTTGTTTCTGATCTTAAGGGAAATGATTTTAGTTTTTCCCCCTTGACTGTGATGTTGCCTGTGGGTTTGCCATATTTGGTTTTAGTTATGTTTTGGTATCTTTCCTCTATTCTAATTTTTTCTGAGACTTATTATTTATAAACAGGTGCTGGGTCTTATCAAATGCTTTTTCTGCTTCTATTGGTATGATCATATAATTTTTAATTTTTTATTGTTTAAAGTTTTACAAATCATAGTACATGTCTCCTTTTTTCCCCAATGACCTTCTCTTGGCCTCCCCTACCCCCTGGCACATGCCCTTCCCCCTTCACTCCAGTGTTTTGTGTCCATTTGTTATGCTTATATGCATGCATACATGTCCTCTGGTTGATCTCTTACCCCCCTCCCCCACACTTCCTTGCCTTCCCACTGTAATTTGACAGTCTGTTCAATGCTTCTTTGCCTCAGTATCTATCTTTTTGTTCATCAGGTTATAATGTTCATTATCCATAATGAATGAGATCATGTGGTATTTTTCTTTCACTGCCTGGCTTATTTCACTTAGCATAATGCTCCCCAGTTCCATCCATGCAGGTGCAAATGGTAAGAATTCCTTCTTTTTTATAGCAGCGTAGCATTTCATTGTGTAAATGTACCATAGTTTTCTAATCCACTCATCTGCTGATGGGCATTTAGGCTGTTTCCATATCTTAGCTATTGTAAATTGTGCTGCTGTGAACATAGAGGTGCATATATCCTTTCTGTTTTCTTGGGATATATTCCTAGAAATGGAATTACTGGGTCAAATGGTAGTTCCATTTTTAAATTTTTGAGGAAACGCCATACTGTTCTCCACAGTGGCTGCACCAGTCTGCATTCCCACCAGCAGTGAAGAAGGGTTTCTCTTTTTCGCATCCTCTCCAGCACTTGTCATTTGTTTATTTGTTGATGATAGCCATTCTGACAGGTGTGAGATGGTACCTCATTGTTGTTTTCATTTGCATCTCTCAGGTGATTAGTGACTTTGAGCATGTTATCATGTGTCCCTTGGCTTTCTGAATGTCCTTTTTCAAAAGGTGTCTATTTAGGCCCTTTGCCCTATTTTTGATTGGGTTGTTAATCTTCCTTTTATTAATTTGTATGAGTTCCCTGTAAATTTTGGAGATTAAACCCTTATCAGAGATAACATTGGCAAATATGTTCTCCCATGCAGTGGGCTTTCTTATTGTTTTATTGATGGTTTCTCTTGCTGTGCAGAAGCTTTTTATTTTGATGTAGTCACATTTGTGTATTTTCTCCTTAGTCTGTGTTGCTCTAGGATCTGTGTCTATAAAGATATTGCTTGACATATTTCTGCAATTTTTCTGCCTATGGAATCTTGTAGGATTTTTATGCTTTCCTATTTTACATTCAAGTCCCTTAGCCATTTTGAATTTGTTTTTGTGTATGATGTAAGTTGGTGATCTAGTTTCATTTTTTTTTTTTTTTGCATATATCTGATGAAATTTCCCAGGACCATTTATTGAAGAGACTGTTTTGACTCCATTGTATTTTCTTGCCTCCTTTGTCGAATATTAATTGAGTATAATGGCTTGGGTCAATTTCTGAGTCCTCTATTCTGATCCATTGGTCTATATGTCTGTTCTCGTGCCAGTACCAGGCAGTTTTGAGAACCATGGCTTGGTAATAGAGTTTGATGTCTGGTATTGTGATCCCTCCAACTGTGTTCTTCTTTCTCAAGATAACTGTGGCTATTCAGGGTCTTCTTTTATTCCAGATGAATTTTTGGAGAGTTTGTTCTAGATCTTTGAAATATGCCATTGGTATTTTAATAGGGATTGCATTGAGTCTATATATTGCTTTAGGTAGTATGGACATTTTAATGATGTTGATCCTACCAATCCATGAACGTGGTATGTCCTTCCATTTGTTTATGTCTTCCTCTATCTCTTTTTTCAATGTCCTGTAATTTTCCTACTAAAGGTCTTTTACGTCCTTGGTTAAGTTTATTCCTAGGTATCTTAATTTTTTTGGTGTGATGGTAAATGGGATTGTTTTTTTTTTTTTTTCATTTCTCTTTCTGTGAGTTCATTATTGGTGTATAAAAAGGCCATAGATTTCTGGGTGTTAATTTTGTATCCTGCTACATTGCCAAATTCATTTAATCAGTCTAATAGTTTTTTGATGGAGTCTTTGGGGTTTTCTATGTATAATATCATGTCATCTGCAAATAAGGACAGTTTTACTTCTTCTTTTCCAATTTGGTTGGCTTTTATTTCTTCTTCTTTTTTGATCACTATGGCTAGTACTTCTAGTACTGTGTCGAACAGGAGTGGTGAAAGTGGGCATCTTTGTCTTGTTTCTGTTCTTAGGGGAAATGTATTTAGTTTTTACTCATTGAGTATGATGTTGGCTGTAGGTTTTTTATACGGGGTTTTTATTATGTTGAGGTATGATCCCTCTATTCACACTTTGCTGAGAGTTTTTATCAAGAAAGGGTGTTTTATTTTGTCAAATGCTTTTTCTGCATCTATTGATATGAATATGTGATTTTTGTCTCTCTGTTTATGTGATGTATCACATTTATTGATTTGCAGATATTGGACCATCCTTGCATCCCTGGAATAAATCCCACTTGGTCATGGTGTATGATCTTTCTGATGTATTATTGAATCTGATTTGCTAGGATTTTGTTGAGGATTTTAGCATCTATGTTCATCAAGGATATTGGCCTGTAGTTCTCTTTTTTTGTGGTATCTTTATCTGGTTTTGGGATTAGGGTAATCCTGGCTTCATAGAAAGAGCTTGGAAGTGTGCCTTCCTTTTGAATTTTTTGGAATAATCTGAGTATGATAGGTTTTAGTTCTTTGAATGCTTGTTACAACTCCCCTGTAAAGCCGTCCGGACCAGGGCTTTTGTTTGCTGGAAGGTTTTTGATCGGGGTTTTTGTTTCAATTTCTTCGGTAGTTATTGACCTATTCAGGTTTTTTGACTCTTCTTGGTTGAGTTTTGGGAGCTTGGATTTTTCTAAGAATATGTCCATTTCATCTAGGTTGTCCATTTTGTTGGAATAGAGTTGTTCATAGTATTTTTCATAATTGTTTGTATTTCTGTGGGATTGGTTGTTTATCACCTCTTTCATTTCTGATTTTGTTTGTTTGGATCCTCTCTCTTTGATTCTTGGTGAGCCTGGCTAGAGGTTCATAAATCTTGTTTATCCTTTCAAAGAACCAGCTCTTGGATTTGTTGATCTTTTGTATTGTGTTTTTTGGTCTCTATGTTGTTTATCTCCACTCTGATCTTTATTATTTCCTTCCTTCTGCTTACACTGGGCTTTTCTTGTTGCTCTCTTTTTAAATCTTTTAGTTGTAGGGTTAGATAATTTATTACCATTGCTTCTTGTTTTTTGAGGCAGGTCTGTAGAGCTATGAACTTTCCTCTCAAGACTGCTTTCACTGTGTACCATAGATTTTGGATTGTTGTGTTTTCATTGTCTTTGGTGCCATGATGCTTTTTATTTATTCTTTTATCCCTTTGGTAACCCAGTCATTGTTTAATAGCATGCTATTTAGCCTCCAGGTGTTTTATTTTTTAAAAATTGTTTTTATTGTTGTTGATTTCCAGTTTTATGCCATTGTGGTCTCAGATGGTGCTTGATATGATTTCTATTGCAGAGACTTTGCCTGTGACCCAATATATTGTCTATCTTTGAAAATGACCCATGTGCACTTGAGAAGAATGTATATTCTGTGGCTTTGGGGTGAAATATTCTGAAGATGTCAATTCCATCTGATCTAGTGCATCATTTATGATCGATGTTTCTTTGCTGATTTTTTGTCTAGCGGATTTGTCCAATGGTGATAGTGGGGTATTAAAGTCCCCTACTATGACTGTATTGCTATCAATCTCTCCCTTGATATCCTCCAAAACTTTTTTTTTTATGTATTTGGGTGATCCTGTATTGGGTGCATATGTTTACCAGAGTTACGTTTTCTTGTTGGATTGCTTCCTTTAGTATTATGAAGTGGCCTTCCTTATCTCTTGTTATGTCCTTCATTTTGAGGTCTAATTTGTCTCATATAAGTATTGCTATTCCAGCTTTTTTTTTTTTTTTTCATTTCCATTTGCCTGAAAAGCCTTTTTCCATCCCTTCACTGTCAGTCTGTGTGAGTCCTTTTTTCTGAGCTGGGTTTCCTGTAGACAACAGATATATGGGTCATGTTTTCTTATCCACTCAGTTACTCTATGTCTTTTGATTGGGGCATTTAATCCATTTACATTTAAAGTTATTATTGATAGTTACTTGTTTGTCACCATTTTTATTCTTTACCCCATGTTCCTTCTTCGTTTCCTATTTCATCTTTTTACAGCAGACCCTTTAGCATTTCTTGCATTGCTGGTTTGATGGTAATAAACTCCCTTAGTCCTTTTTTGTCTGTGAAGCTCCTGATTTCACTCTCAATTTTGATTGATAGCCTTGCTGGGTACAGTATTCTTGGATTCAGACCCTTCCTTTGCATGACTTTTTATATCTCATTCCATTCCCTTCTTGCCCGATGTGTTTCTGTTGAGAAATCATTTGCTACTCTGATGGAGGATCCTTTGTAGGTAACTTTCTGTCTCTCTCTGGCCACTTTTAAGATTCTTACTTTGTCATTGGTGTTGGCCAATGTAATTACAATGTGCCTTGGTGTCAGTCTTTTGGGGTTCATTTTGTTTGGGACTCTGAGCTTCTTGGATTTGTGTGAGTTTTTTCTTCCTTATATAAGGGAAGTTTTCTGTGATTATTTCTTCAAACAGGTTTTCTATTCCTTGCTCAGTTTCCTCTCCTTCTGGCATTCCTATTATGCAGATGTTGTTTTGTTTCATGTTGTCCCAAAGTTCCCTTAGGCTCTCCTCCCGTTTTTTAAGTTTTTTTTTCTAGATGCTGCTCTGCTTGGGTATTTTTGCCTACCTTGTCTTCTAGCTCACTGATTCGGCCCTCTGCTTCTTCTAGTCTACTGTTGATGCTTTCCATTGAGTTCTTTATAGCAGCGATGTCATTTTTCATTTCTTCTTGGTTCTTCTTCATTTCCTCTAGGTTCTTACACATATTGTTGAATATGTCTTCCATTCTTTTTATCTAGCTTATGACCATTTCTCTAAATTCTTTCTCTGACATATTGCTTGCCTCCATTTCGTTTGCTTCCTTTTCTGGTGATGCCTGCTTTTCTTTCATTTGCAGGCTATTTCTTTGTCTCCCCATGATCTCTCTTCTCTGGGTGTCTGGTTATTAAGCTCTCTCTCTTCTGCATTGATTTAAAGGCATGAAATACAACACAACAAGGCACAACGCACAGTGCACTGAACCTAAATGTATTCATGATACTAATAAACCCAAAAAAAGGTGACCACCTGAGAAAAGAGAGTTAGGGGATAAGAAAAGAAAAAAAAAGTGCAAAGATGATATTGAGAAAAGAAAAAAAGTGAGAGAAGAAATATAATAAAAAAAGAAGGGGGGAGGGAAACCAAGATGGCGGCATAGGTAAACAACGGAGTTTGTTGCCTCGAACAACCACTTCAATAATGCAACTAAAAGACGGAACAGACATCATCCAGAACCACAGGAAGGCTGGCTGAGTGGAAATTCTACAACTAGAATGAAAGAGAAAAGCATACCGAGCCTCAGAGGAGGCGCAGTGCGGAAGTAAAATACTAAGGTGCAGAGGTGCATGTGGAGAGGGCTGGTGGCTGAAGGCGCAGTTGTCGTTTTCAATTGGGAGGGAGTCTCAGGCTCTGAGCTCCAGTTCCGGGCGAGTCTCTAGGGACCCAGACTCATAGGGGAGAAGCAGGACTGTCTGGCATTGGTCAGAACCCGAGGGCAGCTTTCTCACCGAGGGGCTTGCAGCGATTACTGGGACACTGAGAAGCAGAGCCTCTGGGCAAGACTGAGAGCAGCCATAACTGCTAGCCCTGCCCTGTTGATCCTGTCGGACCTGCCCCACCCAAGACCTGCAGGGAGGCTTTTGCTGGATAGCCTAAGGCAGAGGCTAGATTAGCACCTCCCTAGAGATCCAGGAGCCAATGTACCCAGAGGTCAGAGTGGGACCATCCAGTTTGCAGCTCCGTGGAACCATAAAGGACACACTCAGGGGGCAGACTCAGTGAGCACCAAAGCCCCATTGAAGCAAGTCTTGCCCCAGAGGGGTGTCTGCAGCACAGAAGTTCTCCCACTGTAGACACAGCTGATTCTCACAGCCAATTGGCCTGGAGGTCAATTCCTCCCAGTGATAACTACAACAATCAAGGCTTAACTACAACAAGACTGTGCACAAAGCCCACAAGGGGGTGCACCAAGACTGTCCTCCTCAGGTAATTGGGGAGGCTGAACCACTGGGCCATAGAGGACACTCAACACAGAAAACCACTTTATCAACACAGGGAAGCATAAAAAATGCGGAGACAAAGAAACAGGACACAAATGACAGAAATGGAGGAAAGCAAACTACTGGATATAGAGTCCAAAACCATACTTTTTAGGTTTTTCAAGAATTTTCTAGAAACTGCCGATAAACTTAATGAGATCTACAAGAAATATAATGAGACCCTTGATGTTGTGATAAAGAACCAACTAGAAATTAAGCATACACTGACTGAAATAAAGAATATTATACAGACTCCCAACAGAAGACCAGTGGATCGCAAGAATCAAGTCAAAGATTTGAAATACGAAGAAGCAAAAAACACCCAACCGGAAAAGCAAAATGAAAAAAGAGTCCAAAAATACGAAGATAGTGTAAGGAGCCTCTGGAACAGCTTCAAGCGTACCAACATCCGAATTATAGAGGTGCCAGAAGAAGAGAGAGAACAAGATATTGAAAACCTATTTGAAGAAATAATGACAGAAAACTTCCCCTACCTGGTGAAAGAAATGGACTTACAAGTCCAGGAAGCGCAGAGAACCCCAAACAAAGGAATCCAAAGAGGACCACACCAAGACACATCATAATTAAAATGCCAAGAGCAAAAGACAAAGAGAGAATCCTAAAAGCAGCAAGAGAAAGTCAGTTACCTACAAGGGAGTACCCATATGAGTGTCAGCTTATTTCTCAACAGAAACTTTGCAGGCCAGAGGGAGTGGCAAGAAATATTCAAAGTGATGAATACCAAGAACCTACAACCAAGACTACTTTATCCAGCAAAGCTATCATTCAGAATTGAAGGTCAGATAAAGAGCTTCACAAATAAGAAAAAGCTAAAGGAGTTCATCACCACCAAACCAGTATTATATGAAATGCTGAAAGGTATCTTTTAAAAAGAGGAAGAAGAAGAAAAAGGTAAAGATACAAATTATGAACAACAAATACACATCTATCAACAAGTGAATCTAAAAATCAAGTGAATAAATAATCTGATGAACAGTATGAACTGGTGATTGTAATAGAATCAGGTACATAGAAAGAGAATGGACTGACTATTCTTGGGGGGGAAATGGATGTGGGGGGGTGCAGGAAGAGATTGGACAAAAATCGTGCACCTATGGATGAGGACAGTGGGTGGGGAGTGAGGGCGGAGGGTGGGGTGGGAACTGGGTGTAGGGGAGTTATGGTGGGAAAAAAGAGGAACCAATTTAATGATCTGAACAATAAAGATTCAATTAATAATAATAATAAAAAAACCAAACAGAAAAAAAGAAGGGGGGAAAAACTGTTTGGGGAGAAAACTCCAGTAGAACAACAACTAATCCCAAAAAATCCAAACAACAAATACCCAGAGATGAATGCAAACTATGAACAACAACTAATAACAAGTGAGGAGAAGAAAATCAGAAGGAAAAAATAAAGACAAAAATAAAGCAGGAAACGGGGAACCAACCTCACAAACAAGGAAAAAATCTCCAAAACAATCTAATCAACAATCAAGCAAACAAGAACAATAGGACAGAGAGAAAGCAAAGCAAAACAAAACAAATTAAAAAAACATAGTACATGCCGAAACCGGTTTGGCTCAGTGGATAGAGCGTCGGCCTGCGGATTGAAGGGTCCCAGGTTCGATTCCGGTCAAGGGCATGTACCTGGGTTGCGGGCATATCCCCAGTGGGGGATGTGCAGGAGGAAGCTGATCGATGTTTCTCTCTCATCGATGTTTCTAACTCTCTATCTCTCTCCCTTCCTCTCTGTAAAAAATCAATAAAATATATTTAAAACAAAAAACAAAAAACAAAAAACAAACAAACAAAAAAACATAGTACAAAAAAACCCCACAAAAAATAATAACAACAACAGAAAAAACAAAACAAAGAAAAGGGAAGAGAAAAAAAATGTTGATATTAAAGAAGGTGAAGAGAGGTGTGTATGGACTTGGAGCAGGGGATCAGAAATTAGGTTTATAAGTAGTATGATTTTTTAGCAGGTGGTATAAAGAAGGAATAGGGAAAATATAATGCATGAATAGAATAAGAGAACAGGACAACAAAAGGGGAAAAGTGTGGGATTGAGTGTTGGCATAAAGGTAAAGTTGAGATAGTGTACAAAGATGCTAAAGGAAAAATGAAAATAGAATGCAGAACATCAATCCCAAAATAAAATAAAGAGAAAATAAAATGACACTTTTAAAAAAAGGTTACAATAGTAGTAGTAATACTAATTAAAAATAAAAATATAATAATTAAAAAGGTAAAATCAAGTGAGGAAAAAAGAAAAAAAATTAGTTTCTTAAGTAAAAGGTGAAAAAAAAATAAAAATGCAGTAGTGAAGGTCATTCACTTCCTTTACTCTTCTGTTTGGCATGCCTTTTCCCTGTCAGGTATTCAGGAGAGTATTGAAGTTCCCTGCGATACACTGCTCCTCTGTGTTGTAAACCACAGTCCTGATTTTAAAGCAGGCAGTATTTCTTTGTTTTCAGACTGCCTTTATTTGTGTTTACAGAAGAGTCAATTTGTGACTCAGCCCCTGGGTGGCAGTGTTTCTGGATTGACCTCCAGGGCTATAAATTCTCTCTAGCCAGTATTTAGGTTTTGTTTTCCCTATTGCACTTAATACTGGTTTGGGAGAATCAGCTGCCCCAGAACTGGTTCCTTGATCATTAGTCCCCCCTCTGATTCCCAGGTTCCACAAATACAACTTTCCTCTGCAGTCTGTGTGAGTGTCCCCAATTGGGCAATCCTATGTATTGGGGTTAGTAATCAAAAGCAAGGATTTAAAGAGAAAAAAAGAGCCAGAGTAAGTGCGCGAGCTCGCAACCTCCACCGTCCAGCTCTGTGCACAGTTGTCCAAACGTCTCTTCTGCATGTACTCTCTCCCCTGGCACTAAGCAGCCAGCACACTTGCAAAATCCGAGGCTGCCTTTTTGCACCCAGTCCAGCTATGGGCTGATTTTTAGAGTTCCCTTCTGCCAGCAACCTTGCAGATCCCTGCCACACTCGCGGATCACGCTGGCCCCAATGGCTGCAGACTTTGTGGGGCACAGACTTCCCCCATGTGCGTTCCTCTCTCCAACCTGGATTACAAACCTCACCTTTATCTAGGCGAAAACTGATCTTTCCGTGAGGAGGAGCAGGGCTTGTCTGAGTCCAAGTATTCACGCTGCTTGAGATCTGGTGTTCCTGGGTTCGTAGGTGTTGCCATGGTTGCAGGGTCCCTGGATGTATAAGCTTCCGATAACAGCCACTCTCCTGACTCCCTTTAATTTTAACAGCCCCTTTTCCCCCTTCCCTCTGGTAACCTCTGGTTGCTGTGTCCATGAGTTTCTTTGTATGTGTCTTGTTTGTTCATTTGTTGCTTTCAGTTTATAGCCAATGTACGAGTGAAATCATATGGTTCTTGATTTTTTCTGTCTGACTTTTTTCCGCTCAGCATGATATTCTCAAGATCCACCCATGTTGTCACAAATGGCAGTATTTCATCTTTTTTTTATGGATGAGTAGTATTCCATTGTATATAAGTACCACATCTTTTTTACCCAATTATCTTTGAGGGACACTGGCTGTTTCCTTGTCTTGGCCACTGTGATATTGCTTCAGTGAGCATAGTGGGTACATATATCTTTGCGAATAATGTTTTCAATTTTTTTGGGTAGATACCCAGAAGAGGGGTTGCTCTATTCATAATTTTTTGAGGTGCCTCCATACTGTTTTCCACAGTGGCTGACCAGTTTACATTCCCCCAGCAGTGAATGTTTCTTAATGCAGTTTTTAAATAGTATCAGTGTCTACAGCTCACCTGAATTATTTTCTTCCACTGGAGCTCAGTATTTTGCTACTCTTTCTTATCTTCTCCCTGCCATTCAGACCTTTGTCTCCTCTCAAGCAGGGCTAGTGCTCTTCCCTCCTCTGCCTGTAACAATGTACTCAGCAAGATAGTCTGGGTCTTTGTTCTCCAAAGTAGGACAATTGGAGATGGGTACTAGGGGAGGATGTGAATTACATAGCTCTGGTTACTATAAAGAATAAAAGAAGAAGTAAAGCTACTGTTTATTTAAAAGAAACTTCATTTATGTCATCACTACTCTAAGTATTAACACATATCATCTCATTAAACTATGTGATGTGCTAGCTTCAAAATACTGAGAAAACTTGGGCTTGGGGAGGTTTGATTTCAAAGCCCATTGTGTATCTTCTGTTATACTCCATTGCCTATAAAATTGTTCATAGCTGTATAAGTAGGTTTGGAAACCTACTTATTTCCAACGTTGTCTTTTTTTTTTCTTAGAAAGTCAGAAATACATGGTTCTATCTTTCCTTCTGACCCCTTTCTTATTCAGACAACCCCTATACCATTGTTCAGGAGAGAGTAAATAAGACTCTGAGAGTCCTAAGGAAAAAATTAATGAACGATAAAAGTTAACAATGTTAGCAACTATAAAGAACAAAGATAACACAGCATAAAAGAAAAAAGAAGGTTAAATAACACAATTGTATGGAATTCTTTAAGGGATTAGACATAGTTTTCAAACTTCAATGTGAATGAGAGTCAATAGTGGTGGTGGATCATATACAAATTCCTGGACCTGACTGCAGATCTCCTGAATCAGAAACTATTGGGATGGGTCTTTGACTATGATGGCCTGTGTGATATATTTAAAGGACACTGGGATAGAGCATAAAATGAGACAAAGGCATACTAGATTAAAAAGGTGAAATTAGCCCTAGCTAGTTGCTCAGTTGTTAGAGCGTCAGCCCACGAGCTGAAAGATGACAAGTTTGATTCCAGTCAAGGGCACATACCTCGACTGCAGGCTTCATCCCCAGCCCTGCTGGAGTGTGTGCAGGAGGCAACCAATTGATGTGTCTCTCTGACATAAATGTTTTTCTCTCTCTTTCTCTCTCCCTCCCTTCCACTCTCTCTTAAAAAAAAAAAATCAATGGAAAAAGTATCCTTTGGTGAGGTTTCACACACACAAATAAATTAATTAAAAGGTGAAATTAATTTTTCAGTTTATTCATAAAGTATTGAATAAGTTAATGGAATTACTGATGGCTTCCTCAGGCCATGCTTGGTGCACTCCCAGTTTTTCTGTGGATTCATGGCCAGTGAAATCAGGAGGTTCTGACTCATTTTTCCTTGGTCACAGTCACAATAGACCACTTGACTATTTTGCTCCAAGCTTCTGCTGCCCCCTCATGGCCAGGTGCAGTTCTGCTCACCTCTTGACCACATGGGCTGGAAGTTGTTAGGCTTAGCAGTAGCAACTTTGAAGAACAGGACTAAGGTTATAAGACTAAGAATGACTTTCATTTTAAGGATAATTAATATCTTACTGTTTGAGGCTAGTAGCGTAGAATCAACATATGATGATATAGAATCCTTGTTGCTCACATTGTAAATCTTTCTCTGCCCCCTTCTCCTCCATTAAAAATGCACTACAGATTAAAGATTACATAACTAGCATTATTAAAGAAGGGGAGTAGATAGAATAGAACCACCTTAAAAAGGTTCAACCGTAGATCAATATTGATCTAAGAACACTGCTATGACTTTGAGGAGAGATTCCTGAACAATGCTGTAGGTCCTAAAGATATATGAAAAACAAAAAAGGGGTCAGAAGGAAAGATGGAACTACGTATTTCTGATTTTCCAAGAAAAACAAAAAGAAGACTCTGGAATAGTATCCAGTAATGCTGAGGAAATGCCTAGGAAAAACTGTAATAAAATTCTTCATATGAGTTGTCACAGATTTACTTAAAAGGAAGTGATAATGACAAACATAAATGTGTCAGGAAAAAATTAAGTCAGATATAAGTTCACTTCCTTTTTTAAAAGGACAACTAAATTAGTGGTATATCTAGGGCATCTCATATGTTCCAGTGCATTTGACTTAAAGTAAAGCCACAAGCCATATAGGTTCTAGGCATGCTTCCTTCTTGGTTTACCTACTTCCCTAAACTTACTTCCAGCTTCAGTCAGAGCAGGATTTGCAATGTTGACAAAAGTAGGAAGTTCACAGGGCAAGTGATGATGATGGCCTGTCTAGGATGCCTGTCTGACAAAACAGGCAGAGAAGGGCCAATAGTCACAGTTATAGAATCAGTAGTGTTGGCATCTTGGTAGGAAATATGAATGTAGTTTCTCTTGGATTAACTATTGTCATTTCACAATATTTTTCCATTGTTACATGCCTCATTGATTAACTGTCTCTGTATTCTTAAAAATTGATATATAGGGTGGGGCAAAAGTAGGTTTACAGTCGTTTGTATGAAATATCCTCCTATCTAATAATAGACAAACATAATAATTAACTGTACCTCCAACATGCTTCCCATTGGCTAATCAGGGCTATATGCAAATTAACTGCCAACCAAGATGGCGGCCGGCAGCCAGGCAGCTGAAGCGAACAGGAGGCTTGCTTGCTCCAGTGAAGGAGGAAGCCAAGGTTCCCCGCCTGTTGCTGCCAGCCTCTGAGCTTGCAGTCTAAGAAACAATGTTGCAATTATAGAAGCTAAACAAACCCCATGCTTTCAGCCAACCAGCAGAGCTGGAGTTGCAACAGTATTTCAATTATAGAACCCAAACAAATGCAGATACCTGCTTTCAGCAGCCAGGTCTCATCAGAGCTGGAGCCAAGCCTCAGAGCTAAAGCTGGCTCTCAGTTCCAGTGATAGCCATAGAAGGTAAATAAATCCCAGAATAAAAAAAAGAAAAAGAAAAAAAGGAGAGGTTGGGAGCTTTAGTCGCTCACCAGCCTGAAAACGGCCCTCAGCCCCTTACCCAGACTGACTAGGCACCCCAGTGGGGACCCCCACCCTGAAGGGGGTGTGACCAGCTGCAAACAGCCATCATTCCCTCATCCAGGCTGGCCAGGCACCCAGGCGGGACCCCCACTCTGATCCGGGACACCCTTCAGGGCAAACCAGCCGGCCCCCACCCATGCACCAGGCCTCTATCCTATATAGTAAAAGGGTAATATGCCTCCCAGCACTGGAATCAGTGGAGCTGCAAGGCCTCCCGAACCCAGGATCAGCATAGCCGCGAGGCCTCCCAAACCTGGGATCAGTGCAGCTGCGAGGCCTCCCAAACCTGGGATCAGTGGAGCTGCGAGGCCTCCTGACCTGGGATCAGTGGAGCCGCAAGGCCTCCTGACATGACATCAGTGGAGCCTCCCAGCACCGGGATCAGTGGAGCCACAAGGCCTCCCAAACCTGGGATCAGTGGAGCTGTGAGGCCTCCCAAACCTGGGATCAGTGGAGCTGCGAGGCCTCCTGGCCTGGGATCAGTGGAGCTGCGAGGCCTCCTAGCACCGGGATCAGCTGAGCAGTGAGGCCTCACTGCCCCAGTGTCAAGCGGAGCTGCGAGGCCTCCCAGCACTGGGATCAGTGGAGCTGTGAGGCCTCCTGGCCCCTGGAGCAGCATGACAGGGGGCAGCGCCCAAACCCCCTGATCGCCCTGCGGCTCTGTGTGTGACAGGGGCCAGGGCCACAACCTCCCTATCCGCCCTGCTCTGTTCGTGACAGGGGAAGGCGCCCCAACCCCCTGATCGGCCCTGCTCTGTGCCTAATAGGGGGGAGCTCTCCAACCCCCTGAGCGGCCCTGCTCTGTGTGTGACGGGGTGAAGCCACAACCTCCCCATCGGCCCTGCCCTGAGTGTGACGGGGGGGAGTGCCCCAACCCCCTGATTGGCCCTGCTCTGTGGGTGATACGGGGCAGCGCCCCAACCCCCCAATCGGCGCTACCCTGAGCGTGACTGAGGGTGGCATCGCAACCTGATCCACCCTGCTCTGTGCATGACAGGGGGGAGCTCCCCAACCCCCCAAATGGGCCCTGCTCTGTGCGTGACAGGGGGCAGTGCCCCAACCCCCTGATCAGCTGGCTGTGTATGTGACACGGGTGGTGCCACAACCCCCTGATCGGCCCTGCTCTGTGCATGACGGGGTGGTGCCCCAACTCCCCAATCAGCCCTGCTCTGAGCCCGACCAGGGGCTGAGGAGCAGGCACCTAGGGATTGGGCCTGCCCTCTGCCACCCGGGAGCGGGCCTAAGCCAGCAGGTAGTTATCTCCCGAGGGGTCCCAGACTGTGAGAGGGCACAAGTGGGGCTGAGGGATACCCCCACCGCCAGTGCACAAATTTTTATGCATCAGGCCTCTAGTATATAATAAAAGGATAATATGCAAATTGACCCTAAAGGCAGAACAACCAGGAACGACAGGTTGCTATGATGCACACTGACCACCAGGGGGAAGACACTAAATGCAGGAGCTGCCCCCTGGGGATCAGTGTGCTCCCACAGGGGGAGCACCATTCAGCCACAAGTCCAGCTGACAGCTGCGAGCACAGTGGCAGTGGTGGCAGGAGCCTCTCTTAGTGGCAGCACTAAGGATGTCTGACAGCACTAGGGAGTGGGCGTAAGCTGGCTGGAGGACATCCCCCAAGGGCTGTCGGACTGTGAGAGGGCGCAGGCTGGGCTGAGGGACCTACCTGCGCCCCCCCCCCCCCCCCCTGCCAGTGCATGAATTTTCGTGCACTGGGCCTCTAGTAATACAATAATTAAATAATATAAGAATAAACTGTTTCTTGTACTCACAAGTATAAATATATTTTTGCCCCACCCTATATATATATATATATATATACATATATATATATATATACATGTATATATATATATATATACATATGTATATATATATATATACATATATATATATATATACATATATATATATATATATATTACATGTATACACTTTAAAAAATTAAAGTTCTTAGAGGTATACATTGGCTCATGCTGTCTTTATGTAGTTTTACATCTTTTTTTGCACTAAATAATATATCTGAGAGATCTTTCCATAAAAATTCCTATTATTCTATTATTTAAATGTGTGAGATATTCTGTACCTGTGTTCAAAACCTTAGTCACTAGACACATTAAGTACTTGAAATGGGGCTAGTTCAGCTTTGAGGTGCCATATGTGTAAACTACATACTGGATTTGAAGATTTAGTGCAAAAATAGATCAAATATTTCATTAACAATTTAGATACCGATTACCTGTTGAAATGATATTTTGGAAATATTGAGTTAAACAAAATGTTATAAAATTAGTTTCCTCTGTTTCCCTTGTTATAATGTAGTTAACAGAACATTTTAAGTTATATATGTGGCTCATATTTATGGCTTGCATTATATTACTACTAGAGGCCCGATGTACAAAAATCGTGCAAGAGTAGGCCCTTGCAGCCACGGCTGCTTCAGCCATTGCAGCCCAGGCTGCCTCATGGCCCTGTGGCCCTGCTTACTGCCTCCCTTACCCCCCACCTCCCCCGCCCACTGGTCATTCCAGAAGGTCGTCCAGAAGGTCGTTCTGCCATCCAGTCTAATTAGCATATTAGCTCTTTATTATATAGGATTTGGGAGTGTTGTGTATATATACAAAAATACAATGTATACTATATGTTATAAAGCATAAAAGACACTCATATCCAGGGCTATTTATTATTCAGAAGGTAGGCACTAGTATGGCTGTACTGATTGTTAAAATATAGACATAAAGTCTGGTAGGTAACTGCTGATCTGAACCTCCAAGAACCCCTAACCCCACTGCCCCAGCTGCTTGGACCTGCACATCTCTTAAGATCCATCTCTAAGACATAATGCCTGGCTAGTAGCCACAGTTTGGACTCTGATAAATTATTCTAGCAGTTGTCTTTTTAGATTTGTTGGGAGTCCGTTTGGATTATTACATATTTTGAGTATCAACCCAGCCTATACCTAACACCCAGTGTAAAAATAGATGCTATTTTTTTAAATCCTCACCCAATGATATGTGGGTTTTTTTTATTTTATTTTAGGGAGGAGGGGAGAGAAACATCAGTGTGAGAGAGAAACATGGATTGGTGGCCTCCTGTATGCACCCTGAACAAGAATCAAGCCTGTGATCTTTTGGTGTATGGGACAATATTTGCACCTACTTAGCCACTTTGCCAGGGCTAAATTACTAATATTTTTGAAGCCCTTTATGTAACGTTCCCTTTGGTATTTTCATTTTACTTCCTCTCTACCTCTCCCATGGATTAACATTACATTTTTTTTCTCTGTAGTTTTACTATAAAGTTGCATTTATAAGTAAAACATTTAGTTTTATTGGTTTCAATACTGTATATAAATGCAATTGCAATGTAAGTATTCTTCTTCAGCTTGTTTTTCCCCCCATTAAAATGTAAGATTCATTCATGTTGATAATATGTAATTATGGTTCATTTTTATTCTGCTGATTAATATTCCACTGGAATAAGTTTCTTATTGGTGAGCATGTGAGTTGTTTAAAGCTTTTTCTGTTGTTATTCCACTGGTGTTGCTATGGACATTCTTGAACATATTTTTCCACATGTTCAAAAGTTTCTCCTGACTGGGGTTTTCACATTTTTATTTTTTATCACAACTCAGTGTGAAATACAGTTTACAGTGGACAGAATACATATGTACACATATGTGATCTTGTCTCTTCTTCTTTTCTCTTTTCTTCAGATCTCATTTTATAGTAAGTTCCACACCACATTCTGCAGGAGTTTGTTGGGAATTCTTGACACTTTTCTGCTCCATCTAAATTTCATAGTAGGCTTGTCAACTTCTGGGAAGGTTCTTGTCAGCATTTTAATTAGAATGAGTTGAGTCTATAGATTAATTAGTGGGTTATTGATATTCATATTCTTCAGAAATTTGTCTATTTCTGGTAATTTATTTTTTCCAAGTAATCAACTCTTGGTTTTGTTGAACATCTTAATTCTTTGTTTTGCCTTTCATTAATTTGTGATCATAGCATTAAATTTTACTTTTCATCTTTTCTAAGATAACTATTTAAAGCTTGACTTCATCATTGAGACTGTTGGGCCTCTCTAAAGTATAACCACATGGTCTCCTTACCTGAGTCTTACATTTGGCTTCCCAGAGTCTGCCATCTAGGCTGTTGCAACAAAAACACATGCTTGAATGTTTTCTTTACTTAAACATGTGTCACACAGTGTCCACTTTTTTGTTTTCCTCTTATGGCCCAGCTTTCATTGTAAGTTAAGAAATGTTTGGCAATCTACATATATAAAAGCCTAAACAATTGGCCCACTGTCTGGTAGCTATGACACACACTGACCACCAGGGTGCAGATACTCCGACTGGTAGCTATGATGCGCACTGACCACCAGGGGGCAGACGCTCAACACAAGAGCTGCTGAGCTGCAGTGACTTGCCGACTGTGGTTCTTGGGTGATGAACCCAGAACCAGAGAGGAGGGAGCCTGATTCCAGGGTGCGTCACCCAAGAACTGCCCTCTCACAATCCGGGATCCCTCAGGAGATGTTGGAGAGCCAGTTTTGGCCCAATCCCCACAGGCCAGGCCGAGGGACCCCCACTGGTGCACAAATCTGTGCACTGGGCCTCTAGTTATTTAAGAGCTAGCTACCTCAAGCACATTTTTACCATTTTAATAAAATTTTTTTAAATTTCTTTTTTTGTTTTAATTTTTTTTCTTTATTGATTTAGGTATCACATATGTTTCCTTATCACCCCATTGACTCCCCCCCCCCAACACAAACATACACGCACACTCATGCCCTCACCCCCCTGGTGTCTGTGTTCATTGGTTAGGCTTATAGCATGCATACAAGTCCTTTGGTTGATCTCTCCCACCCTCCCCTACCTTCCCTCTGAGGTTTAATATAGCTGAAATTCTTTTAAAAATAATTCATGTTGTCCTTCAATATATGTGTGCGTTTTTATTAGAGAATAACATACAGCTAAAATTATTGGTTTACCCTAGCCTCAGAAGCAGTGTATGCACATACAAAAGAGTCTCCCATACATGGAGGAGAGGTATGCTTTTGCAAATTCACTATATCTCCAGACTCTGCTTTGTATCGCTCATGGTGAGATATGTCTTTTTAAGGCCAGAGTTACTTAAATTTAAATATTAATCAGCATGGGAGTAAAAGGGGATGCCCTCTCCATTTATTTATTTAGTTAGTTTTTTTAAACTTTGTATTTTGAAATAATTATAAATTTACAGGAAATTGCTAAGAAACTTATAGGATGTTTTATGCACCCTCCAACTAGCCTTCCACAATGTTCACATCTTTCATAACTACAGTATAATATCAAATCCAGAAAATTGGCATTGATATAATCCATAGAGTTTATTCATATTTTTCCAGCTATGCATGTACTCATCTCTCTCTCTCTCTCTCTCTCTCTCTCTCTCTCTCTCTCTCTCTCTCTCTCTCTCTCTTTTTCTCTCTCTCTGAATGTAATTCTATGCAATTTTTTTACATGTGTAACTTTGGGTAACTACCATAAGGCTCCATATGGTTTTATATCTTTATATCTTTATACCTGGCTCATTTTCCCATCCTGAAATCATGCCCACTAATATATCCTCCATTTCTATAATTTTGTCATTTCAAAAATGTAATGCAAAGTGAAGTACATAGTTTGTAATATCTTGGGATCTGATTTTTTTTTTTTTTAAAAAAAACCTCAGTATAATATCTTGAAGTTCATTCAAGTTATTAGATGTATCAATAATTCATTCTTCTGATTTCTGAGTAGCATTCAAGGTATGGATGCATTACAGTTTGTTTACACATTCACCAAATGAAGGACATTTGGACTATTTCCATTTTTTTGGCTAATATGAATAAGGCTTCTATGAACATTTAGGTGCAAGTTTTTGTATGAACATAAATTAGTATCCCTCTGGAATAAAAGCCCAAGGGTACAATTGCTGTGTTATATAGTAATTGCAGTTTTAATTTTGAAATGAACTGCCAAACTGTTTTCAAGAATGAATAAATCATTTTGTGTGCCCATCAGCAGTGTTTGAGTGATCCAGTTTTTCCTCAATCCTCACCAGCCTTTGGTGGTGTCATTTTGTTGGTTTAGTCATTCTGATATGAGTGTAATTAAGTTATTGTAGTTTTAATTTGTACTTCCTTAGTACCTAAGGATGTTGAATGTCTTTCATTATCAGCCATTTGTATAAACTATTCAGAAAATCTGTTTTGTCTTTTGCCATGTTTCTTATTAGATACTTTCTAGTTGTTTATTTTGACCAATGTTGAGTTTGATATTTCTTTATATATTCTACATACTTTTTAGATATGTGGTTTGCATATATATCCTTTCATTCTGTAACTTATCTATTCATCATCTCAACATCTTTCACAGAGAATAAATTTTTACTTTTGATGAGGTCCAATTTGTCATTTTCCTTTTACGGATCATGCTTTTAGTGTCAAGTAAAAGGACTCTTTACGTAGTCCTGATTCTGAAGATTTTCTCCATTTTTTTCTAAAATTTTTATAGTTTTACATGTTGTACTTAAGTTAGTGATGTATTTTTAATTAATTATTATATGTGATTTTAGGTTCATGGTCAAGGTTAACTTTTTTATATGACCATCCTAGTTTTCTGTACCATTTGTCCTCCACTGAATT
Source organism: Myotis myotis (assembly GCF_014108235.1). Classification (NCBI taxonomy): domain Eukaryota; kingdom Metazoa; phylum Chordata; class Mammalia; order Chiroptera; family Vespertilionidae; genus Myotis; species Myotis myotis. Next base: position 66,249,826 of record NW_023416316.1, read on the forward strand.
ACTTTTGCACTTTTGTCAAAAATCAAGTAGGCATATTTCCATGGAGGTGTCTGGGCTTTCTGTTTTCATCAGTTGATCAATGTGTCTATCTCTCCTCCAGTACCACAAAGTCCTGACTACGGGCTAACTAGTAAGCTTTAACATCAGAAAGAGAATTCCTTTTGCATTATTATTTTTCCCCAAAATGTGATTTGGCGATTGTAAGGCTTTTCCCTTCCTATATCAATTTTAGAATAGGTTTGTCTGTGTCTACAAAAATCTTGCTGGGATTTTGTTAAGAATCTTGTTCTCAAGTTCTAGGACAATTTGAGGACAACTGATGTATTTACTATGTTGCGTATTCCAATCCAGAAACAAGATCTCTGCAATTATTTACTCATAAATTGATTACAGGCCCTCTCCATTTTATTCAATGTGAAGTATCTGGAAACTGATCATCAGGTCTGATGCAGGAACAACCTCTCTTGATACTCGCATATATTTTCTGAGCAGGCTGTTCCCTAATTCATTTCAAATGCTTCAAAATTCTATATAAATTTGACTGACAAAATGGAAAAAATAATCAGTGGCCAGGTTGAGCATTGAGTATGTTGAGAATGAACTTAGTGCTTTTTTAAAAAAATGTGTTTTTACTTGGTGTGCAAAAATGAGTTTTTAAAATAAGTGCTTTAAAAACCTGTGCTTACCATCTGCCCAGAGCTGTATCCCAGGTTCACTTGAAGGGCTGAGTTGCTTCTTATCTTGTGAATTTCTTGATGATGTCACAGGTGAATAGTATTGTTTTCCTTTGAACTTTCTTGTGTAAGAGAGAATCTGACCTTCTATGAACACTTAGGCTGAAGTTGGGATGTTTACATTATTTATGTAAGACTTATCTGAAAGTTGGGGAACAACAAAAGAGAAGTAAGAGGAGAATACCATGCAAACTTAGTTTACAAGACTTGACTGGCTTCTATGAGCCTATGGCGATCTCTTGAATTTCAGAAGATATGATGGCATGGAGGATAACTGATGACAGTCTCCAGTGGTGACCATGCCTACCTAGAATATTAGAAAAGCACGCAGCAACCCATAATTCATGTGCATTAATACCAAAGCCACTACCTTTCAGAACTCTGTAGTATCTCCCTCTATTACTTGTTCTGCTCTCCATTGTTAGTGAGAATAGGAAGTTGTAGTGCTTTAGCTGTGCTATTTACAAAAGTCTCAGAGGTTATCTCAATGCCAGAAAGAGAGGAATTCTATAGCATCTAGGGTAGCAGTTCTCAACCTGTGGGTTGCGACCCCTTTGGCGGTCGAACAACCCTTTCACAGGTGTCGCCTAAGACCATCCTGCATATCAGATATTTACATTACGATTCATAACAGTAGCGACATTACAGTTATGAAGTAGCAACGAAAATAATTTTATGGTTGGGTCACAACATGAGGAACTGTATTTAAAGGGCCAGAAGCTTGAGAACCACTGACAGGGGGACAATACCAGGGGCTCTAGAATGGCTCAAAGTGAGGAAACAGAAGAAGACAAGGCTTAGGATGCCGAGGGTCTGGGAGCTCCATGCAGGGCTGTCCCCCAGGATCAGGAGACTGTGAGATGGTCCATCTGGAAGATAAGACACCATCATTGTGGATCTAGTGTTTTCCATCTTCTGAGTCTTATCAGGGCTGAAACTAGGTTGCTGAGCTTCTGGGAGAATTTTAAAGAATGTTCTGGCTTTTAAAGTTACATGCTAGAAAGGCACAGATTACTCCAATGCTAAAATTACATTCTTTCACCAGAATATGGGTGTTTTTTCTTCCTAACAACAGAAAAACAGAGTGAAAGAAAGGGAACCATACTTGGAAAACCATGACAAGAAAAGGTTTAACCTAGTTAGGTTGTGTTTGATAGATAGTATTAGGCTTATTTAAGTCAGAGAAATGAAGACTAGAATATGCAAGTAGTAATAAGAATTTTCCAGTGAGAGAGGAGTTTGTTCTATATTAATCCAGAAGGTATGCTCTCTATCTTGCCTTCATGGTAAAACTTAATTATAGATAGTTCTGCACAAAAGAAACCCAAACACTTTTGCAGCTTATTTGAACTCACCAACATACATATTAAGATATAAGGATATAGACTTTTTCATACACTCACTTATTAATTCACTGACATAATATTTCATAAGTGATTTCTGGATAACAAATAATCATGCAGCCACTGTGGAAAACTAGTATGGAGTTTCCTCAAAGAATTAAAAATGAAACTCCAATTTGACCTAGTGATCCCACTTCTAGGATTGTATCCTAAGAAACCTGAAACATCAGTCAGAAAGATATATATGCACCCCCATGCTCATAGCAGTGCAATTTACAATAGCTAAGATTTGGAAACAGCCCAAGTGCCCATCAGCAGATTAATGAATAAAATAACTGTACATTTACACGATGGAATACTACACAGTGGTAAAGAAGGAACTTACCATTTGCAACAGCATAGATGGACCTGGAAAATATTATGCTAAGCAAAATAAACCAGAGAAAAGTGTCCCATAATCCCACTCATATGTGGAATCTAATGAACAAAATAAACTGATGAACAAAATTGATCCAGAGACAAAGAACTATGAACAGACTGATGAATTTCAGAGGAAAGGTGGGGATGGATGAGTGAGGGGAGGAGGTTAAGTAGGGAATTTATATGCATAGCCCATGGACACAGACAAGTGTGGCGAAGGCGTGGGTGTGGTGAGGAGGGGGTTAATGGGGAGAAAAAGAGTGTACATCTGTAGTACTTTCAACAATAAAGATAAAAAACAAACCCTTCCCTCCCAAATAATCATTGAGTGCCAACAGTGTGCCAACCCAGTAGCAAACATAACAGACATGGTCTCTCTCCTGGCCTTTGAAAAAATCCAGGACATCTTATAACTATTACCTCTAAAATCATCTTTCTGTGATCCTACTCATTTCTTCTCATTACCTTATGTGCCATATATGCATTTATTAAAGCATATTTCACATCAAATTATGATGACTTTTCATACTTACTCAAGAGTAAGTGAAGGTTAATTTTCTCTTTGGCTTTATAGTCATAGTTTCAGATACATATAAGGCGCTTAACAAATGTTTGTTAGTCAAAGAATGGAATTACACTGCCTTCAGATCTTTGTATATTAGGATTACTTAAGGGACATCTCTCCGCTTAAGTCAAAAGGGAAAATTTAAATAGGGCCTTTTCTCCAAGTTTTTTGCAGTTGTAGATTGTTCTAGTATCAATGCAGCTCTCACACCAGAGATAGAAGCATTTTAGTGAGGGAGCAAACCAAGATTCTACTTGATCTGCTATTAAATTAAGTCTTAGGTGCTCAAAAGGTACCACCTTCCAATTATAAGAGAAATAAGTACTAGGGATGTAATGTACATATGATAACTATAGTTAACACTACAACTTTTATTTTGTCAATTATTTCTCAATAAAACCAGAAAATATTTTAAAAAGAAAATAAAGGATTATCATAATTCATATAATAAAATACTACTCAGCAATTAAAACAAATGAACTATTTCCCTGGCCAGTGTGGCTCAGTTGGTTGGAGCGGTCGTCTGGTGCATTAAAGGTTGGCAGGTTCAATTCTCAGTTGGGGAGCATGCAGGAGGCAGCTGATCAATGTTTCTCTCTCTCCCTCTCTCTAAAAACTTTAATAAAAAAAATTAAAACAAATGAACTATTGATATCTGCAAAAATGTAGTACTGAGTAAGGAAACTGACATAAAAGAATACATGCTTCATTATTGCATTTATAGTAAACTCTAGAAATTAATAATATAACCTATAATGGGAGAATGCAGATAGGCAGTTGCCTGGGTCAGGGGGTCAGAGATGGAAGTTGACAGGTAAGAGGCACAAGGAAGTTTTGGGGATGATGAAAATATTCTATCTTGATTGCAGTGATGGTTCCATGGTTGTAGACATTTGTCAAAACTCATTGATCTGTACCCTTAAAATGTGTGCAATTTATTATCCATGAATTACATATCAATAAAGTTGATTTTACTTAAAAGAAAAAAATATTTCCTATTTGTCAAAACAAAATATAACCACCTGTTAAAAGCTAAGTGGTCTTATGGTGTATCACTGAACTGATATATTTAAGTGGACAGTTATATATATATGGCAATATTAAATTACGTACATAATTTCTAAATCAAGTTTTACTTTTAATTGCTTTTAAAATTATCAAAGTGATCTTATAAATGAAGAAATATCTGTGTTTTATCTACTACTTGTTGAGTTAAAAAATTTAGGTCTTTATACTTTGATTCTCCAAAAAGTTAAATAGTAGATACTTTATATACCATGACTTATGTAATTTAATTCTTATAGCAACCTGTAATTTGGCCCATTATTAAGATACAAAACCAGATTATTTCCCCCAATTTACAGTCTTGATATGGTTGCTAGAATAGAAAATTATGGTGTATCACTGAACTGATATATTTGAGTGGAGAGTTTTAATGCAGATCATGAAAACTTTTAAGTGGTGCATCAAGTAACTCTCTACCAACCTCTTCCTTTTGAACCTTTGCCTGTTGAACTTTAATGGGCCAGAAATAATGATCAGTGTTGACCTATGTAGACCTTCTTTAAATAGGTGGAAATAACCAGTTTGATCTCAGAGGCTGCCACTTATTCAAATTTGATCAAATGTTTCTCTTACTGGTTAAGATGACTGTTCTCTGTGCAGTTGCTGGAATGATGTAATATTCTCAATTCAGGACTTTCATGTTGATTTTGAAGTCTGAAGATCACTTGAGGCACCCAAAATATTCCTGCCAGTGAAAGAGAGCTAGTCTAGCTCTTTTATCTCTTGATCAGGGTAATTATATTTTGGGGGATGCATCTTTCAGTGGGATAGATGGGACCTTATTTTTTCCAATTAGTTTTGCGTTTTTATGTTATTGCTAAATGAGATAAGGATCAACATCAATTCTATTTCTACTTCATGTCTGAGAAATGCTATTTACTAAAAAGTAAACAGAGGTGGAAGGAGTTTTGTTATAGCAATGTCACTCACTTTGAAATCCTTTTAAGAGACATGACAAAAATCACATAATGATTAATCATCAAAACCACACTTTATGAACAGCTGTCAACTAATAAGTTCTCCAGTCAATCTAGTTGAAGGGAAAGAATTGGAAACTCCTTGACTTACAGGAGAATTTTTGAAAATCAAGTCATTCGAGTCATTCATGTTTTCAACACTAATACCAATATCTAAATCATTAATTTGTTTGACATCCTGTAGTGTGTTACAATTGGGGCAATGAAAACAATAAATTAGAGAAGGTGAGAGGCAAATCTTTGCCAACTTTTTCAAGTTTCAAGTTTCTATGTAAAATTTGGATAGTGGTGAACCTATCTCTTATGGTTATTGGAAGATATACATGAATCATGCATCTTTGTAGTAACGATAAGAACCTCTAAATGACTGGTAGCTATTAGATGATGACCCTGACATAGGTGGGGAACCTTATCTAAGGGTGAGTGGGACAGGGACTGGATTTTTAAGAGCAAAGACTAAATTGAAAATAGGTAGACAGAACTATCAAGATTTTGGTATATGTTACATTTTGAAATAGAGTTTCATCCAGTGGTAACATCCACTCTTTTGGGGGAGAAGATTGACAAAAGTTATATCGGGTGTCAGGAGTCCAGAAACATGGGCTTAGCTTAACAAAAAACACTAATTTCCAGCAGGGACAGGGTACAGGGGAGAAAACTGAGCCAGAAACGTAGTTTTAGAGGTGGGACCAACATAGAAACATAGTGTGAAGATTTAAGGGGTAGATATAGACGGGTGTGTAAAGCCAGTTTTTATCCTCTCCCTATACACATGAACACACATATAAGCGTGCAATAAAGAGCCTAGAGAGGGAACTCAAATGACTATTATCTTTGCTGCTAATGCCTATGTGTTGGGAGGGTATTTCTAGAATGACGAGGAAGCTTTTGAGGCAAGATATGACCTAATTAAAGTATACATCCTGGTGAATGGGGTATGCTAGCATTCAGACTTCTTTGTCATGCAAGCCTATAGCAATACATTTAATTTTGTTGATGGTGATCAGCTTCCTAATAAACTTTTTGTCTTGCTCAGAATTGGCTTCAATACCTGCACAGGAGGAGGCTCAATGAAGTAAAAGAGCTTCCTTAATTGTGTTCTATATCCCTTCAGTAGGGAGCAATAGAGTATAGTAGTATACTTTATTTTTATCCCTAGTTGCTCTGATTTCAAGGTTACAAATAGACGACAGACTGGTCAAAGGCTGTCACTGATTGTATTATATTTTTTAGGGCTGCCTTAACAAAGTAATAATAACTGGGTGTCTTAAACAACAAAAATTTGTTTCCTCACAGCTCTAGATGCTTGAACTCCAAAATCAAGGGACCAGCAGGATTTGTTACTCCTGAAGGTTGTTGGGGGAGAATCTGTTCCATGCCCCTCTCCTAGCATCTTATAGCCTCAGGCATCCCTTAACTGGTAGATGGCATTTCCCTGTATCTTCACATCATTTTCCTTCTGTACACATCTCTCTCTGTCCAAATTTTCCCTTTCTATTAGGATTGGGGCCCATCCTTATAACCTCATCTTAACTTGATTATCACCTCAATAAAGACCATAATTCCATAGTCACAGGTCCTGGGAGATAGGACTTTATCATCTTTGGGGAGGACACAATTCAACCTGTAACATTGCTATATCCTCAAGTAAGAGATATTCTTAGAGCCATAAAAACACCCATGACTTTCCATAGAGAGTGGAATGACACTGATTAGGACTCAGAAGCTTTAGTTTAAGCGCGACATTTGTCATATCCTGGTTGTAAGACCCCAGAAAATTCTTCAGCCGTCTAAGTCTCATTTTTCTTACCTCTATGTGGGAGTAACACTTAACTAAAAAGTATTATAACGAAAGACAAATATAGGTAATAGTGATTGTAAACTGTGTTCTACAGATACAATCTATAAGTATATATATTATTAATTTATTTTGTACTCTCTTACTCCTAGGTTATTCCAAGCACTAAGGAAAGAAATTTGAAAGCTCTAAAGTGCTTACAAGACAAGTAGAAGCAGGGACCATTATATAATTTGTTCTTGAATTAGCAATGAATTTCATTATAAGCATTAACATGTTATCATAAACATTTTAAAATACATTGCATGTTTCATAGTTTCATACATGGAATAATTTTCTTTGTGAATGTGAGGAATATTGAGAGGCAAAACAGCTTTAAAAATGCTTGCAGTTCCTTGGAAGAAAAACATTGTATTGAACTCTCCTAGGGGGAAATATACTGCGTTAAAGAATATATATATATATATTTCCCTCCGTCTAAACAATGATGATATAAGACTGCAGGGTCAGACTGGCTTCTAACTGTAATGTGTTAAACTTCTAGGGTTTACTAAATGAATTTCCTCAGCCTTTATTCTCCTTGTTTGGTAGAGGTTTGGGGGGCTGACCGATTGCTATTATGACCACTGTGGACACTGAAAAATGGCTTAGGGAGAAACAGCCACTGAGAGGAAAGACAAATAGCTTTCCAGGAGAGAGAGCTTCATGGACGGGGTCATTAGCACTTATTCAGCTACTTGAATCTCAACTGAATGTGGTCAATGCCTGTATTTGGCAGAATCAGTGCAGAAGTTACCTTTGAATCCCTTCTATTTCTTTCTTCTCTCTCATCCTCTCTTCCACTGATCCTCATTTGATTCCCCCCTGCTCTAGGCACCAAACAGATAGAAACAAACAAACAAAATGAGCACAGCTCCTTGCCTGGTTTCTGTACCATGTAACTTTATCAGCAGTAGACTGTAGCACAAATAGCCATATGTAAGATTATAAGTGCCTACTGTACTAATTGGCATTCAGTAACTATTTAATGGATAAACACTATGCCAGGCACTATCCTAAGTCCAGAGGGTAGAGCCAGAAAGTAGACAAAACCATGCAAGAGGTTAATCTCTAGTAAGAGTGTACACTAAGCTGACAATTATACTATACTAGAGGCCCAGTGCACAAAAATTTGTGCACTGGCGGGGAGGGAGGGTGTCCCTCAGCCCCACTTGTGCCCTCTCACAGTCTGGGACCCCTCGGGAGATAACGACTTGCTGGCTTAGGCCTGCTCCTGGGTGGCAGAGGGCAGGCCCAATCCCTAGGTGCAGCCCCTGGTTAGGCTCAGAGCAGGGCCGATTGGGGAGTTGGAGTGCCACCCCCTGTCATGCACAGAGCAGGGCGGATTGGGAGGTTGCAGCGCCACCCCTAGTCACGCTCAGGGTAGGGCCGATTGGGGGGTTGGGGCACCACCCCCTGTTATGCACAGAGGAGGGCCAATCAGGAGGTTGGGGCGCTGCCCCCTGTCACGCACAGAGCAGGGCCCATCAGGGGGTTAGGGGCTCCGTACCCTGTCACACACAGAGCAGGGCTGATCAGGGGGTTGGGGCACTCCCCCCTGTCACACTCAGGGCAGGGCCAATGGGGAGATTGTGGCTCCACCCCATCACACACACAGCAGGGCCCATGGGGGGTTGGGGCACCGCACCCTGTCACACACAGAGCAGGGCTGATCAGGGGGTTGGGGCGCCGCACCCTGTCACACACAGAGCCGCAGGGCGATCAGGGGGTTTGGGCGCTGCCCCCTGTCACGCTGCTCCAGGGGCCAGGAGGCCTTGCGGCTCTGCTGATCCCAGTGCTGGGAGGCCTTGCGGCTCCGCTGATCCTGGGGCTTGAGGCCTCACGGCTCCGCTGATTCTGGGTTCGGGAGGCCTTGTGTCTCCACTGGTCCCGGTGCTGGGAGGCATATTACCCTTTTACTATATAGGATAGAGGCCTGGTGCACGGGTGGGGGCCAGCTGGTTTGCCCTGAAGGGTGTCCCGGATCAGAGTGGGGGTCCCAGTGGGGGGCCTGGCCAGCCTGGATGAGGGGATGATGGCTGTTTGCAGCTGGTCACACCCCCTTCAGGGTGGGGGTCCCCAGTGGGATGTCTGGCCAGTCTGGGTGAGGGGCTGAGGACCGTTTTCAGGCTGGTGGGAAACTGAAGCTTCCAACCTGTCCTTTTTTTCTTTTTTTATTTTATTCTGGGATTTATTTTCCTTCTATGGCTGTCACTGGAGCTGAAAGCCAGCTTTAGCTCTGAGGCTGTCTCCAGCCTGAGGCCTCGGCTGCTGAAAGCAGGTATCTGGTTTGTTTGGGTTCTATAATTATAACACTGTTTCGGTCCTGCTCGTTCCAGCTCTGATGGCTGAAAGCAGGTATCTGGGTTTTTTTTTTTTCTTCTATAATTGCAACAATGTTTCTTAAACTGCAGCTCAGAGCCCAGCAGCGGAAGGCGGGGAACCTTGGCTTCCCCCATCATGGAGTAAGCAAGCCTCCTGTTTGCTTCACTGCCTGGCTGCCGGCCGCCATCTTGGTTGGCAGTTAATTTGCATATTGCCCTGATTAGCCAATGGGAAGCGTGTCAGAGGTATGGGTAATTACCATGTTTCTCTTTTATTAGATAGGACTAGAGGCCCGGTGCATGAAATTGGTGCACTCAGGGGGGCTGTCCCTCAGCCCAGCCTGAATCCTCTCGCAGTCCAAAAGCCCTCAGGCCTAAGCCATCAGTCAGATATCCTTAGTGCTGTTGCGCAGGCAGGAGGGGCTCCTGAGCCCCGCTTCTGGCTGAGCAGCGCTCCCCCTGTGGGAATGCACTGACCACCAGGGGTCAGCTCTTGGTGGTCAGTGCACATCAAAGTGACCGGTTGTTCCACTGTTTGGTCTATATGCATATTAGCCTTTTATTATATAGGATGTTCAAACTGCAATGATTAAGGATGTGCAGGTGCTGTGGGAGTCCAGAGGAGGGGTACTTTACCTAGGCAGGAGATGGGTGTGACAGTGGGTAAGAAAGATATCCTAAGGAAGTATTTTCACTTTCACAGTTAATTGAAGATGTGAGCACAGCAAAGTATTATTGTCCTCATTATAATAAAGGAGGACAGACGCTTTCATTTTTAAGCTGCTACTGATATGAAATATTAGGTCTTAATGTAGTTAAACCTTGGGCACGTTCCTAAGGGAACTGCAACTACGCTCTTTCAATCTGTTTATCTTAGCTGTCAAGTTGAGGTTTAGCCTGTGTGGGAAATGCTGGTATTCTGAATGGCTGAGGTCTTTTTATAGAGTTGTCATACTTCTCTTGACTCAAACTTCCACCTGAGAAAATTTCTCGAGAGCCTAACAAAACCACACTAACTCCATGCCTTGAAAGTACACAGGAGGTAAAGTATGAGACAGATCATCTATTGAAATCTATGATAAATCAATAAATGTAGCAAGGAATACTGACCCTCAGAAACCCAAAGTTCCTTAACACATCTTGCTCCTACATGGTGTGAAGCCTAATGTGATTTGCCTTCCTGATAGAGAGATTGTTTCATAGCAGAGTCTTTCATCAGCAGGGGGACCCCAGTATTCCCTTAGGCTGGGAGGACCCCTTCTCTGGGATTGTCAACACTGGGTCTGCCTCTCTTCAGCCATAGTCTGTGTCATATTTAGATGTTGATCTTTGCTTATGATAGAGCTACTGTAATGCTATGCTCTGCTATTGAGTGAGGTCAGCCCTCGAGTAGTTTACTCTGCAATGGATTGTTGGTAGTAACTTCTCTTGCCCAGACTACTTGGAAGTACAGCAGGGAGATGTCTTGGTAGAAGGAATGTTATATGCTATTAAACTCCAGCTGGTACATATTCAACTTAGAGTGTTATAACTTTAGGGTGTTCTGGCCAGGGCATATTTACTTATCTTTCCTCACTTACTCAGAATGCCACTTTTATATTAACAAACAGGCATATATATCTGATCTTTTTATTAATTCTCATGGATTGATTTGTCTGGTTTTAAACTAGCACATTGTTTTAAATATTGTGGTTATAGAATATGCACATTTTCAAATTTCTTATACATTCAAGTTGTTTGTCAAAGGGGATATCAATTTACATTTCCACCATTGCGTGTGCAAATTCCTGCTGCTCTACATTTTCCAGAGCAATTATCAGAATTTTTTTGTTATTGTCAACCTGATGGGTGAAAAAGTGACATTCATTATTTTAATTGCAATGTCCTTTATTACTAGCGAGGTTGAATAGCTTTTTATCTTTATTTTTTAATCAAATTTCATCTTTTGTGATTTGTCTTTCACATTCTGACCTTTTAAGAAACAAATTTATCTTGTTTGCTTTAAAGAATTATTTTATATATATTTATTATAATACTTTATATTTTAAATGTATTATAAATACCATCTGCCAGTTTATTGCTTGCCTTTTGATTTTCTTTCTGGACCTTTTATGAGGACAATATTTTTAGTTTTAATATGGTCAAATTCAGGTGTTTTTTTTCCTTTAATATGTGTGGTTTTTGTGTGTCTTTTTAAATTAAATCCTCCCAAAGATATTCTCCTAAATTTTCTGCTAATTCTAAAGTCAGTTTTTTTTTCTTGGCTAGCTTTTATTTTTAAGTGTGGTTCAAGATTAGATATATTATAAAGATTGAAAATACTCTAATGAGACCTTTGTACCTATACACAAGAAATCATGGACTCAATGTTGTAAATAAAGCAATATTTTAACAGCAAAATAACAACCTAAATACCAAAATAGAATGAAAAATGATGTGTGATTAATTCATATGATGGAATAGTATACAGAAATTATAAGGGAAAATATATTAATGCATATAGACTTAAAATAATAGGGTAAAAGTAGTAGGTTGAAGAAAAGCACGCTATGTATGATACTTTTATATTAGTTTCAATATTACATACACAAGCAACGCTATGTATTATTACATGGATATATATTTACATAAAATATTGTTAAATGGCCTGGAAAACTACATGTAAAATTCATGACGGCAAAGCTATGACTATAAACATCCAAGAAGCTTAATAGACTCCATGTAGGATGAACTGAAATAGACCTACACTGAGGTACATTATAATGAAACTGTTGAAAGTCTAGGACAAAGAAAGAATCTTATAAGCAGCAAGAGAGCAGTAAATCTTTACATGCAGGATATCCTCAATCAGATTATCAGCAGATTTCTCATCAGAAACTTTGGAGGCCAGAAGGCAGTGGGCTGACATATTCAAAGTGTTGAAAAGAAGATCATTCAATCAAAAATCCTAGATCTGGAGAAACTGATTTTTGTAAGTGAGGGAGAAATTTAGACACTCCCAGATAATCAAAAGCTGAGGGTGTTCATCACTACTAGAGCTGTCCTGCAATAAATATTAAAAGGAGTACTGCAAGTTGAAATACAAAGACTAAACAGTAACTCAAAGCCATATGGAAAAATAACTCTGTAGAGGGAAATACATAATGATAAAAGCTAATACTATTGTAACTTTTGTTTGTAACTCTGCATTTGTTTTCTATATAATTTAAAAGAATAATACATAAAGACAATTATTGGTAAATGTTTTTAGACATAATAGTATATAAAGACGTCATTTTGCAGCATAAGTAACTGAAAGGGGGTGGGCACAGCATCATAGAGAAGCAGAGTGTTATATGCTATTAAACTTCAGCTGGTACACATTCAACTTAGAGTGTTATAACTTTAGGGTGTTAAATGTAATCCCCATGGCAACCACAGAGAAAATGTCTGTAATATATACAGAAAAGGAAATGAGAAAAGAATTAAAATGTTTTCCTGCAGAAAACCAACTAAACATAAAAGAAGACAGTAGTATAGGAAATGAGGGACAAAAAAAAGCTATAAAGCATATAAAAAAGTGACAGAAGTAAGTCTCTCCGGATCAATAATTACTTTAAATGTAAATAGATGAAATTCTCTAATCAAAAGCAAAGATTGATAAGATAATTAAAATAGCATGGTCAGCTATATGCTGTCTATGAGACTTGCGTTAGATCCAGAAACACAAATACATTGAAAGTGAGAGGATGGAAAAAGAAATTTCATGCAAATAGTAACCAGAAATAAAACAACCAGAAATGGCTATACTATTATCAGACAAAATAGACTTTAAATCAAAAGCCTACAAATCAAAAGGTTATAAGGAACAAAGGAGAACATTATCTATTACAATTTCAAGAACTAGAAAAAGAACAAAATGAGCCTAAAACTAGCAGAAAGGAGGACATAATAAACATTAGAACAGGTATACGTGAAATTAGATTAGAAAACCAATAGAGATAAATCAATGAAACTAAAAGTTGGGTCTTCAAAAAGATCAACAACATTGACAAACATTTAGCTGGATGGATTAAGAAAAAAAGAGAAGCCTCAAATGACTGAAACCAGAAATGACAGTGGAGGCCAGCAACCAGGTCCGTGCCAGTTGCACTGGCCCGTGACCTGTCCCTGTGCTTGTCAGCCTGGCGGGAGGCAGGCTGCAGAAATCACGCCTGCCTCTGCTTCCCATGCTACTGCTGCTCGGGGCCAGCCCTCCTCTGCAGCACACGCCTCTGCCCTTGTCCTCAACCCTTGAGCCAAACGCTGGTCCAAGACTGTGACCCAAGCACTACGGGGGACATTGGTGTCCGGAGGTTCTGGCCTGGATGCAGTTGAGAGTGGCTGTCCTGGGTGAGAGAGCAGCGTGACAACACTGCCGGCTTTGGAGGCATCCTGAGGAGGTGGAATATACCAGAACTGGTACACATCCAACATGGCATAACATTCAGAATACATGGTCGCATAGGAGATTCGCCCGTCCCTGGAGTTGGCTCTACTGATGATCCTGAGGCAGCCTTAGCCACCAGGAAGGGTGATGTATTGATACACTTCCTGCCAAACTGTTACTGCCTGTGGGGCACGTGGGTTCCCCAAGACAGACATTAAGAGGTAACCCAGGAGAAATTTCCAGACAGATTGTATTAAGCTTTTTATTAAGGGAGGCAGCAAGGAGGAAAGGAAGGTCCCCTGAACTGTCTCAGGGGCTGGCTTTGCTTGGCTCTTTTATAAGCTTGAGGGGACAAAGTGGACTTTTTGAAAAGTAGTGGGCTTGTGGAATTTTCTATGTCAGGGTAGAAGCAAGTAGAGATAAGACATTTTTTTTCATAGGGAGTGGAGGGACAGTTGCATTCTTGGGCTGAGCTTTTTCCGTGTTTTTTTTTTTTTTTTTTTTTTTTTTTTTTTTTGGCCATTTGGTATCCCCGGGATCCTGGTGAGGGCTGGCAGGGTGGGGCTAGTTCTGTGTTTATTTTTTATCTAGTGTCCATGGGATCCTGGGCCCAGGTCCCTGTGCTGTCCTGGTAGAATATATGAGAAGAGAAGAAGCTTCCATTGTGGCTTGCCAAAAAGTGACTTCAACTGTCAGAGGTATTTTTCAAGCTTCTTGGGGAATGTTATCTGTGCCAATGTGACTGGACGTTATGCTGCTACTTACAACAAGCTTCCAACATAACTTCATAGTTTATAATTCTCTAAAAAATAGCCAACTGAGGAAAAAGTTGCATCTAATCCGTCTTTTCTGTCAGCGTCTATATTTAAAGAAGAAGCAAAAGCCAATGAAAGGAAACGTAGGAAAATTAGACTTCATTGAAATTAAAAACTTTTGCCCATCAAAAGACACTATTGATAGAGTGAAAAGGCAACCCACAAAATGGAATAAATATTTGCAAATTATATATCTTACTAGGGGCCCAGTGCACGAATCTGTGAATCTTGAAAAGAACTGTGGGCCATGAGGCTGCGGTGGGCACAGGGGCGGATCTCAGCCCATCCTCCATGCCCCCACCCAGACCCTCCTGCCCCGGCCCATGGTCCCATCTGCCTGCAGCCCCTGTTGCTCCTACACGCTAACGGCACTGGCCCCGCTCGCACACACTGATAGTGCCGAGCGATTGGGACCAGTGCCAGGCACTGGCAGTAGGTGCGAGGGAGGCTCCAGTGCCAGCTGTGGATGCGAGTGGGCCAGCACTGGCAGTGGGTGTGAGCGGCAGCTCCAGTGCTGGCAGCGGGTGCGAGCGGGGCCTTCACCAGCAGCGGGTACGAGAGGCAGCTGCCAGCCCCAATTGCCCCTCAAGAGCAGGGGGAGGTGGAGAAGCCCTGAGGGGCAATTGGGGCCGGCAGCCGCCACTCACACCCGCTGACAGTACTGGCAGCAGGTATGAGTGGCAGCTCAGGCAGCAGGTGCGAGCACCGGGCAGGACCGCGGCGTGTGGGAGCAAAGAATTTTCAGTAACCACCAGAGGCTCGCCAGATGATAGTGACCACCCTGCCTTGGTCTGGCATCCCCCGCTCACCTGCTGCGCCATTCTGCCACGGCGGACGACTGCCATGTTCTGTGCTCTGCCGCCTGCTGCCGATGCCCGCTATGGTCCACACATGCCCCCTGGTGGTCAGTGCACGTCATAGCGACCAGTTGTTTGGTTGTTCCTCTGTTCAGTCTATTTGCATATTAGCCTTTATTATATAGCATAAGAGATTAATATCCAGAATATATAGAGAATTTCTAAAACTTCAACAGCAAAAACAGACAGGCTCTGAGGAACATCACAGTCAGCACCTGGAAGCATGCTAATTAAAAGTGCACCTCCAGGCAGCAGCTTCTAAAGTGTGCAGTGAAAGCCTCCCAGGGAAAGCTGGGAGGCCTGCATTTTTGCCCTCATTCCGTGTGCTGAGCCCTGGGGCAGGGGGACTGGCAAGTGCTCAAGTGCTTCTTTGTTTGTTATAATCCCACCAGACTCCCGAATGCTTGCTCCACGGGCTTTCAGAGCAAGATGATTTGAGGTCCCATCCCTTAAAAATCAGGGTGACGTGTGCCACTTCCAGGAGGAGTTTCTAATTATCTGTGGGAAATTCTACAAAGTGTTATCTTCCCTTTGGATTGGCTATTGGGTTGGTAAACTCAAGATGGTGACTTCTCCATCAGACCGGGTGCCTTGGTGGTGCAAGAGGTTCCCTGCAGACGCATGAAGACATATAGTATAAGACATGAATCTTTGCTTTTCAAGCCATGAAGGGTTGGGAAACTTCTACTGCAGCATAGACTTTCATGACTAATATCCATGCAGTGTTATATTTCATACCTCTTGACACCATTTCTATCTGGTCACATAATTTACTAATTATGACAGGTGCTCAGCCTCTACTACTCTTGTCTTAAGCTCAGCCTCTAAAATACAGAAACTCTGCTCAGACTACACGGCAACCTCCTAATGAATTCTATTGCACAAATGTATACAGAGGTGCAAAATGCTGGCTGTGTGAGAGAGACCACATATTGCCCTGTAACGGTGGGTGTGTCCAGCCCGAGGGCTGTATAAGGCTGGTAAAATCATTTGGTCTGGCCCTGTCACAGCATTAGGGTGAGTTAATTAAATGTCTGACCAAATATAGCAGTCCAATTTTAAGTTGATAATTTTGTATGGCCCAAGAATCCTATCTAATAAAAGACAAAAAGGGTAATTAACCATACCTCCGCTACGCTTCCCATTGGCTAATCAGGGTGATATGCAAATTAACTGCCAACAAAGATGGCGGCTGGCAGCCACGCAGCTGAAGCGAACATGAGGCTTGCTTGCTCCAGTGATGGAGGAAGCCAAGGTTCCCCGCCTGCCGCGGCCCGGCTCTGAGCCTGAAAGCAACAATGTTTCTATTATAGAAGATAAACAAACCCCAGATACCTGCTTTCAGCCGCCCGGCCTCAGAGCTGGGAGCACCAGTGACGGCAACAATGTTTCAATTATAGAAGGTAAATAAATCCCAGAATAAAAGAAAAAGAAAAAAAGGAGAGGCTGGGAGCTTCAGTCGCTGGCCAGCCTGAAAACAGCCCTCAGCCCCTCACCCAGGCTGGCCAGACACCCAAGCGGGACCCCCACACTGATCTGGGGGCACCCTTCAAGGCAAACCAGCCGGCCCCCACCCATGCACCAGGTCTCTATCCTATATAATAAAAGGGTAATATGCAAACTGACCCTAACAGCAGAAAGACTGGGAATGACTCGTCACTATGACACACACTGACCACCAGGGGAAAGATGCTCAATGCAGGAGCTGCCTTCTGGTGGTCAGTGTACTACCACATGGGGGAGCTCTGCTCAGCCACAAGCCAGGCTGATGGCTGTCAGTACAGCAGTGGTGGTAGGAGCCTCTCCTGCCTCCTCAGCCGCACTAAGGATGTCTGCAGCTTAGGTCTACTCCTCGCTGGCAAGTGGACATGCCCTGAGGGCTGCCGGGCTGCCAGAGGGATGTCTGATTGCCATCTTAGGCCCAATCCCCCAGGGAGCAGGCCTAAGCCAGCAGGTGGTCATCCCCCAAGGGTTCCCAGACTGTGAGAGGGCACAGGCCAGGCTGAGGAACCCCCCCCTGTGAGTGCACAAATATTTGTGCACCAGGCCTCTAGTTACATTATAATATCCATATGGCCCTTGGCAGAAAAAAGGTTCCCCACCCATGCCCTATAAAATAATGTGGTCTTTAAAATCCCATAGCCTTGATTACATATGTTTTTTAGGTCTTGATAAGGTGTAAGTGATAAGAGAAAATACAGGGACTGGGTGTTTTCTGGAAGACCCTCCTGATCCTTAAAAAACCTTTTATCTACTGTTATTCTCTGCCTGACACTAATAAATGAACCTTGGCTCTATAGCCACTGGTTTTGGCTACATTGTAGCAACAAAAAAGTGTATTACATGCACACATAGCATACCGTGAACAACACTGAAAGACCATTTAATCTTCTTTTAAAAAAATATATTTGTATTGATTTTAGAGAGGAAGGAAAAAAGAAGAGGGAGATAGAACCATGAGTGATGAGAGAGAATCATCAATGGGCTGACTCCTGCACGCTCCCTACTAGGGATCAAGCCCACCACCCAGGCAAGTGCCCTGATCAAGAATCAAACTGTGACCTCCTGGTTTATAGATTGATGCTCAATTACTGAGACACACTGGCTGGGCCATTTAATCTTTGTCTCTATAAAACCTGGCAATGATTTCTTACCAAGCTGTCTCTGCTACTTCTTTAGACATTCTAGAGCACTGGAAAATCATTGTATCCATTAGTGGCATATATAATGGTGTCATTATTAAGGAACTGGGATGATTGCTTCTGTTGGGAGGAGAAAGTCTTGCATTCCACAGAGCTGATGCTTCCAACAAATATGACTTTGATAGAGAAAATTCTAGAGTGCAGTGAATACTTCAAGGGGTTAGGAATTTTAACAGCAAATGGAGGAAAAGGGACTAAGACTAGTAAGGAAAGGGAAAGAAAAATGGCTAATGCAGAGTGCATGTGGTTTTATGGAATGGTTTTTAATAAAGGAAAAAGCAATTGGGATCTTCCTTTATGTAACCACCATTTAAAAGTGAACCATGAACACTGTATTAGTCATGGTTCTCCAGAGAAATAGAATCAATAAGATTGATGTAGATAGAGATACAGATAATAGACATAAATAGTAGATGCAGATAGAGAAGAGATTTATTTATTATTTATTTTTATTTTTTCATCACCATTTATCCCCTCTATGACCTCTTCACCTCCACCTTCCTCCCTCCCCTCACAATCACCACACTGTTGTCCATGTCCATAAGTTCTCTCTTTTTTTCTTTTTTGCTCAACCCCCTCTTGCCCCCTGTCAACTTTCTCCCTACACCCCCCAGAGCTCTCTATCTATGAGTCTATCTCTGTTTTGCTTGGTAGTTCAGTTTGTACATTAAATTCCACATATGAGTGAAATCATATGATACTTCTCTTTCTCTGATTGGCTTATTCACTGGCTAATGTGGCTCATTTTGTTGAGTGTCATCCAGGTTGGAGCACAAGCCCAGGTTGCAGGCTCCCCAGTCGGAAGTGTGCAGGAGGCAGCCGAAGTATGTTCAGCTCTCACATTGTTGTTTCTCTTTCATTCTCCCTCTCCTTTCCTCTATCTAAAAATCAATAAAAAGTTCATTTAAAAAAGGTAGAAGAGGAGATTTGTTAATGGAATTGGCTCATGAGATTTTGGAGGCTGAGATAAGCCGTGGTCTCCCTTTGCTGTCGGCAGCTGGAGAACTAGGAAAGCCAGTGGTATAATTCTGTCTGAGTTCAGAGGTCTAAAGACCAGGGGCTGATTATGTCATTCCCTGTGAAGGTGTGAGGGGTGGGTCAGGCTATTGGTATAAATCCCAGAGTCTAATGGCCTGAAAACCAGGAGCCCTGATGTCCAAAGGCAGGAGAATATGGACATTTTAGCTCAAGAAGAACAAGAACTGACTCTTCCTTTTTAATACATGGGTCCTCAAGGGATTGGATGATACCTGCTCACCTAAGGAAGGCTGATCTTTACTCAGTCTACAGGGTCCTATGCTAATCTCTTCCAGAAACACCCTAATAGACCTCCAGAAGTAACATTTTATTAGCTCTGCGGGCATCCCTTAGCCCAGCCCAGTTAACACATAAAATTAACCATCACAAACACTGTCCTTTAAAATTTTAATCATGAGATTCATTTCTATGGGGTTGCCATTTTTGTATTAGTGTCTCCTCCATTGACTCCTACAGTTGAGAGTTCTTTGCATCTCATACCTTTCCTCTTTAGAAGGGGGCTGTTAACATCCTGCAATCTGGGGAGGTGATGATTTTCCATCTTGCTATATATTCATGGTTGCCCTGGCTGATTTTGCTCAGTGGATAGAGTGTCAGCCTGCAAACTGAAGGGTCCCAGGTTTGATTCTGGTCAAGGGCACATGCCCAGATTGCGGGCTTGATCCCCGGTGAGAACATTGATGTTTCTATCTCTCTTTCACTCTCCCTTCCTTTCTGAAATCAATTTAAAAAAAGAAGATGCCACCACTCTGAACAGAGTTAATTGCCTGTGAATTCAGCACAAGGGCCCCAAGCCAAAATAAAAATCAACAAAAACCAAACATACAAAACAAAAATTCTGATGTTAATTAAAAACTCCTATTTCCATTCTGTTTATGGTTGTAAGCATTTTCCTTATACATTTGTGAATATAGCTTTTGCTGTTTATTTCAAATGCCATTTAGATTTTTTTAGAGATTAATGTTGGGTTTACCAATTGCTGTTTTTTAAAACAGGTCTGAGGTTGTTCTATTTTGTTAGAATTTGGCTTTTATAAATGTGTGTGTGTGTGTGTTTCTTTCTGAACTCATGTGTAAGTCCTACCTTCTAAATTTGACACGACAGTCAGGAGCTCTCAGTTGGCTGGTAACATTTGATGGGGGAAGGAGAAGACAATCTGTCATTCAAATCGCTGACTTGCAGGCCTAGGCACGCTGCAGGCGGGGCAGTTTGTTGAACTGAGGGTCACAGTTTAGGAGATCAAAGTGAACTTTTCCTTCCCCAGTGGAACTCAGCACTCAGATGAAGTTTCTTGACATTTCTCCTGTTTCTGTATTCCCACTACCTTCCGGGTAACATTTGGAACAAGAATTTTCCAGCTTTCAGATTGACCTAGGTCCCATTGAACGATTCAGATAGAGGGGGCGGAAATGCGTCCATCAGTTTTATAGTCTGGGGAGTCATGGATACAAGTGCCCCTGACTTGGGCCACTGCTTTCCCTGAGTTCCCTGAGCAGGGGCAGGGGTAAAATTAGGAGGGATATTTCATGTCATTGAACCCAGCTACTTGGTTAGGATTAAGAATTGCTGAACACCTCTCTCTCTCTCTCTCTCTCTCTCTCTCTCTCTCTCTCTCCCTCCTCTCCTCTCCTCTCCCTCTCCCTCTCCCTCTCCCTCTCTCTCTCTCTCCTTTATAATATGCAATGAAGGAATTTTGAGAGGGGACATCACCAAGCTCTTAAAATACAACTTCAAAGGTGCCATTTACTGAATGGTTCCCAGTCAACCTGAACACCAATGAACAATTTACTTATTCTCCAGTAAGTGCACACTGGTTCTCTAAAACCTTAAAACACTCTGTAAAGATATTGGCATGCCCAATTAAAGAGGTGGGAAACGGATGTACAGAAAGGATAGATACCTTCTGTGTCTGCCTTGATGGATAAGCCATATGAGAGGCCTCACTCATTTCAAAGATGACAGGCAGCAAATAATAGCTAAAGAACTATCTTTTATATCTTGGTCCTTTTGGGAAATGCAGTCCCTGAAACACTCAGCACCAAACCCAAAACAGGACAAATAAAAGCAGCTGTTTCACAGGCCTGTGAGAGAGCCACCAGGCCGATCGATTTTCCAAGACCTGACAGGTAGGCTTGTTCACAGTGACACATCATTTCCCCAGAAAATGTTGATTCGAGAGATACTTCGGAAGGTGCAGGAGGCAAAGTGTGTGGCTCACAATGAAATCAGTTGATCATTCAGGATGCAAAGGTTTAATGAGATCTTTGAAATGTCTTTCTTTGCTTTGAGCACAGTGTTGCTGAAAATTATCTTCAGCTGTTTGCTGATATATGCAGGTCTTTTTAATCCTGGGGAGCTGGCAGCACAGCAAATTGGGAAACTGAATTGCTCTGGTGATTTAACATTTTGCCAACAGTTAGACACCTGCTTTCTCCCAACGTTAGGGCCACCTCTTCCTCTCTCCTGTCTTCTCTCTTTCTTGCACGTTTTCTCCTGGGATGTTCGCAGGGAACAAGGACATTGGAAAGACAAAGTTTGCTTGATTTGACAAGAAGGACACCTTGGCAAAATGTAGACTACATATTTTGTAGATGTTTCAGGGTTCAATTGTAGCCCAAGGAAAAGAAATATTTCAAGCAATGGAACAGGCTATCCGAGATGACTGTGAGTTCTCCCATGGCTTGAAGTTCAGGCGGAGTAAGTGAAGCATAGCTGTTGACAACATGGATTTTGGAGACACGCTGGTTTAAATTCCTCACAAGGTAATTGTGAGTATTAAATAAATAAAGTAAATACAGATTTTTATAAACTGAAACATAGTAGGAACGAAACAAACTATTAGCACCATTTATTGTAGATATTATAGAAAAAGTTTAAAGAATTTTATCTTACTGTAGTGTTCAGCTCTTTTTAAAAAAATTATCTTTATATTTATATTCATCATCCTGTCTCAAGGGATCCCTCTAAGAACCCATGGTGATGCCATGTTTTCACTTTGCTAATCAGAATATGTTTTGAGTAGGAGTTAACACCTAAACTCTCAGAGTCAGAAGTATCAAGAATTAAGTGAGATGTTAAGAACATGTTGTATTTGTCTATCACTTTGGAGTTGATATAAGGTTCTCACATGCATTGTTTTTTTCTAACATTTTATTCTGGAAATTTTCAAATGTGTGAACAGTTTGAAAGAATTATGCAATAAAGATCCACATGCCGACAATCTCAATTTTGCCATTAATATTTTACTGTACTTGCTCCATTATATATCTGTCTGTACATCAATCAATGTTTGATGCATTCTTTTTTTGGGAGGGGGGAAATATCATTTTATTCATTGCCTTTGGACTGAATTCAGAGAATCTCTATATTTATTTATTTATTTATTTATTTATTTATTATTTTCTTTATTGATTAAGGTATAACATATGTGTCCTTATTACCCCATTGCCCCCTCCACCCTCCACTCATGCCCTCACCCCCCTGTTGTCTGTGCATGCATACAAGTCCTTTGGTTGAGCTCTCCCCATTACTCCTACCCTCCCCTACCTTCCCTCTGAGGTTTGATGGTCTGATCAATGCTTCTATGTCTCTGGATCTGTTTTTGTTCATCAGTTTATGTTGTTCATTATATTCCATAAATGAGTGAGATCATGTGATATTTATCTTTCTCTGACTGTCTTATTTCGCTTAGCATAACACTCTTCATTTCCATCCATGCTGTTGAAAATGGTAAGAATTCCTTCTTTTTTTACCGCAGCATAGTATTCCATTGTGTAGATGTACCACAGTTTTTTAATCCACTCATCTGCTGATGGGCACATAGGCTGTTTCCAAATATTAGCTATTGTAAATTGTGCTGCTATGAACATAGGGGTGTATATATCCTTTCTGATTGGTGTTTCTAGTTTCTTGGGATATATTTCTAGAAGTGGGATCACTGGGTCAAATGGGAGTTGATGCATTCTTAAGTTACAAATATTAGTATATATTATCCCTAAATATGTCAATATGCCTATTAATTATAGTTTAATATTTGTTTACAGTGCTCTTATGTAGACACTATTTACATATAATAAAATGTACAAATCTTAAGTATGTTATTCTAGAACTTTTGACAAATGCATACACCTGGGTAGCCCAAACCATCGTCAAGATATAGAAGCTCAACCAGCGTGGCTTAGTGGTTGAGTATCAACCTATGAACTAGGAGGTCACGATTCGATTCCTGATCAGGACACATGCCTGGTTGAGGGTTCAGTACTCAGTGGGGGGTTTACAGGAGGCAGACAATCAATGATTCTCTATCATCATTGGCGTTTTTGTCTCTTTCTCACTTTCCCTTCCTCTCTGAAATCAATAAAAATATATTTTAAAAAAAGATATAGAATAGTGACCCTAGCCAGTTTGGCACAGTGAATAGAGTGTTGGCCTGATGACTGAAGGGGCTCAAGCTCCATTCCAATCAAGGGCATGTAACTCAGTTGCAGTTTAGACCCCTGGTCCTGGTCAGGGCTGTGAGGGAGGCAACCAATTGATGTTTCTCTCACACTGATGTTTCTTTCTCTCTCGGTCTCTCCCCTCCCTTCCATTCTCTCTAAAAATCAATGGAAAAATATCTTTGGGTGAGGATTCACAAACACACACACACACACACACACATATAGAATATTGCCATTACCCCCAGAAAGCTCCCTCATGTCCTTTCCTAGTCATGGGATTAACCCTTAGAGGCAATCCGTGTCCTGATGTTTTGTTCATCGTATTTTAATTCTGCCTATTGTAGAACTTCATATCAATGGAAGCCTAGAATATGTATTCTTTTGTGAAAGGATTATTTCATTCAGCATAATATTTTTGAAACTTACTCTTTGTTAGCACTGAGTAGTATTTCATTGAATATGCCATGATTAAATGTGTGTGTGTGTGTCTCTGTGTGTGTGTGTGTATTCATATTCTCCACTTGATAACCATCTGGCTGTTTTGGGTTTTGGGCTAGTATTGTTACTAGTGGAAGAGGGGGTCCTAATCCCCACCTGTTTCCGTGGGAGTGGAATTCTTGTATATCCCGAGAAAAAAATTTTCTGAGACTCACCTGGGAGAATGCATGATTTTTATTTCTGTAGAATCACATCTCTGAGTTTCCAAGGTCCCCTCTTCCTTAGTCCCACCATAAAGGAAGTGTAGCTGTGGTTTCAATAGGGCTAGAATCAGTCAGGATTCAGAGTTTGCTTCCCATGTGGGAACTGGGTCCAATCCAGCATCAAGCTAGGCTAGTTTCTTTTGCCCACTGTATTCCATCAGTCCATTGCATGGGGGGGCGGGTCATCAGGGCCACATGGCTATGGAAGAAACATGGGTGAATGCAAGGAACCAGGAGTGAGGGAACCCCAAGAACCAAGAGTCATAAGATCAATAAGAAAGGAAACCCCTTTGTTTAGGAGATTATGTATTCTCAAATTTTCATGGGCCTGCAGTGGCCATGCTCATTATGGCTAATCATCTTTGTCCTCAAGTTTGACTAACAGGCAAGTACCTTCCTGGTATCACCCTAAATTCACTGTGCATCTATCTGTCTTCCTTTTGTTGGACCCCTCCCCCAAGTGATATGCAGGGGATAGGCCCGTGTTTCCTTGGGGAATATGAAATTGCAGCTTCCTGGTGAAGCTGCCCAAATGACATGACTATAATGTCTGGCCTCCACCCTTGCTCCTTTCCTATTCTATGTAATAAAAGGCTAATATGCAAATAGACTGAACAGTGGAACAACTGAACAGCCGGCCGCTATGATGTGTGCTGACCACCAGGGGGCAGGCGTTGGCAGCAGGCAGCAGGGCATGGAACATGGTAGGTGTCGGCCGCAGTGGAATGGTGGAGCAGGTGAGCGGAGGCACCAGACCAAAGCGGAGCACTGGTCGCTGTAATCAGGGCAAGCCTCTGGTGGTTACTGAAAATTATTTGCTCCTGCACACCGTGGTCCTGCCTGGTGCTCGCACCTGCTGCCAGCGCCACCCCACTCGCACCCACTGCCAGCACTAGGTTCTGGCCCGGATCACTGGGCACTGTCAGCAGATGTGAGCAGTGGCTGCCAGCCCCCATTGCCCCTGAGGGCTTCTCCACCTCCCCCTGCTCCTGAGGGGAGATCAGGGCTGGCAGTCACCTCTCACACCCACTGCTGGCACTGGCCCTGCTTGCACCCACAGCTGGCACTGGAGCCGCTGCTTACACCTGCTGCCAGTGCCTGGCACCTGTCCCAATTGCTCTGCACCATTAGCGGATGTGAGTGGTGGCTGCCTGCCCTGATCATCTCTGAGGGCTTCTCCACCTCCCCCTGCTCCTGAGGGGTGATTGGGGCAGCAGCCACCACTCGCATCTGCTGATGGTGCTGACCCTGCTCGCACCTGCTGCTGGCACTGGCCCCAATCGCTCCACACCATCAGTGGGTGCGAGTGGGGCCGGTGCTATCAGCGCGTGGAAGTGGCAGCGACAGGAGTAGGGCTGCCAGCATACAGGGGACAGGGGGCCACGGCAGGAGGGGCTGGGCAGGGGTGCATGCGGAGGATGGGCCGAGACCTGCTCCTGTGACCACTGCAGCCTGGCAGCCCACAGTTCCTTTCATGGTGCATGAATTTGTGCACTGGGCCCCTAGCTATTAATAATGTAGCTAATTACAACAGTATCAGTATGAGTAAATCTGTAAAAATTCTTCTACAAGACTTTTTGTGGACGTATACTTTCATGTTTCTGATAAATACCTGTAATATATGATTTCTTTTATAGTTGCTGCACTTTCTCAGCAACAACTAGAGTTATTAGTCTTTATTTTTAATCATTCTGATGGATGTGTATTAATATCTCATTACAGTTTTAATATGCATTTCTATGAAGAATGATTATATTGAGCACTTTTTATATGGTTATTGGCCATTTAATATCTTCTTTTTCAAAAGCGTCTGTTCAAGATTTTTGTCCATTTTTGAATTGTGTTGTTTTTTATTAATGAGTTATAGGAATTTCAGATGTAGTTTCAATACCAATCCTTGTAAGATATATGTTTTGTGAATATTTTCTCCCAGTCTGTCACTTCCCTATTCATTTACTTCCCTATTCACTTGATGAGCACAAGCTTCTAATTTTGATAAAGTTTAATAAATTATTATTTTTCTAATATGGTTGTTGCTTTCTGTGAAAATTGAAGAGACATTTCCTACCTCCAAGTGATAGCCTGTTTCCTTTTAGAAGCTTTCCAGTTTTAACATTCACATTTAGGTCTATAATTTTTCTCAAATAAATTTTTGTGTATGATGTAAGGTAGAGGTCAATGTGCACTTATTTTGCATGAATATCCCATTGTTCTGCATCATTTGTTGTTAAGAGTTTGATTTCTTCAAGGATATCTTTGGCCTTTGTGAAGAATTAAATGATCATATAAATGTGGCTCTATTTCTGGACTCTATTTTATGGTAGTCCTTGTGCTCATACTGTATTGTCCTGTAACTTTATAGTAAATCTTGGCATCAGGCAGCTTTTGTCTTCCAAGTTTATTATTCTTTTAAGGTAGTTTTTGCTATTCTAGGTCATTTATATTTTCATATAATTTTAAAATTAGCTTTTTTTTTAAAATATATTTTATTGACTTTTTACAGAGAGGAAGGGAGAGGGATAGAGAGTTAGAAACATCGATGAGAGAGAAACATCAATCAGCTGCCTCCTGCACACCCCCCACTGGGGATGTGCCCGCAACCCAGGTACATACCCTTGACCAGAATCGAACCTGGGACCCTTCGGTCCTCAGGCCGACGCTCTATCCACAGAGCCACACGAGTCAGGGAAAAAATTAGCTTGTTAATTGCTACCAAAAGTCTAGTGGAATTATGATTGGTATTGCAAGATTGTATTGGGGGCTAATTGACATCTAAGAAATATTTCACATCCTAATCCATAAGTATGTTGTATCTCTTCATTTATTACAGTCTTATTTAGTCATTTTCAGCAGAGTTTTGTAGTCTTCATTGCAGAAGTCACATACTAATTTATTCCTTAGTATGTATGTTATATTTTTGATGCCATTATAAATGAAATTGACACCACCAGTATACAAAAAATATAATTACAATATAATTGATTTTAACTATTAACCTCATATCCTGCAACCTGGATAAATTTAGGTTTGCACTCTAATAGTTGTTTTATAGAATTCTTAGAATTTTTCACATAATAAAGTATGTTATCTGTGAATAGAGATTATGGTCTATTTTTTTTTTTTTTTTGCCTTATTGCACTACTAGGGCACCTATTAAAATGTTGAATAAATGTATTAAGAGTGGGTATCTTTACCTTTTCTAAGTTTCAAAATGAAACCTTTAAATATTTCATATTTATAAATTACTTTAAATCTTGACTATTGCCCTGACTGGTTTAGCTCAGTGGATAGAGCGTCGGCCTACGAACTCAAGGGTCCAAGGTTCGATTCTGGTCAAGGGCATGTACCTTGGTTGTGGGCACATCCCCAGTAGGGAGTGTGCAGGAGGCAGCTGATCGATGTTTCTCTCTCATCGATGTTTCTAACTCTCTACCCTTCTCTCTTCCTCTCTGTAAAAAATCAATAATATATATTTTAAAAAAATAAATAAATCTTGACTATTATAAATAATGCTGCAATGAACATATGGGTGCCTATATTCTTTTGAATCAGTGTTTCAGGTTTCTTTGGATAAATTCCCAGAGTGAAATTGCTGGGTCATAAGGCAGTTCCATTTTTAATTTTTCTAAGGCAACTACATACTGCTTTCCATAGTAACTGTACCAATCTGCATTCCCACCCACAGTGCACAAGGGTTCCCTTATTTCCACATTCTTACTAACACTTCTTGTTTGTTGATTTATTGATGATAGCCATTCTGGCAGGTGTGAGGTGATATCTCATTGTGGTTTTAATTTGCATTTCTCTGGTGATTAGAGAATTGAGCATCTTTTTATTTGTCTATTGGCCATCTGTATTTCCTCTATGGAGAAGTATCTATTCAAGTCCTTTTGCCTATTTTTTAAATTGGAGTGTTTGGTTATTTGTGTTGATTTTTATAAATTCTTTATAAATTTTGAATATTAACCCCTTATCAGATGTATCAGTGCATATGTTCTCCCATCCAAGATTTGGAAGCAGTCCAAGTGTCCATCAGTAGGTAAGTGGATAAAACAGTTATACACAATGCAATATTACTCAGTTGTAAAAATGAAGAAAAGTTTACCCTTTGCAACAGCCTGGATGGACCTGGAGAACAGTCAGAGGAGGACAAGTGCCATATGATTTCACTCATATGTGGAATTTAATGAACAAACTGAAATAACCAGCAAAATGGAGACAGACCCAGATAGAGAGCAGGCAGACAGTGCTGGTGAAGTGGGGAGTGTTGGGGAGGTGGTGGAGGGATTGAGCAAAGAGAGAAAAAAAAGAACTCATGGATAAGGACAACTGTGGTGATTGCAGGGGGCGAGGGTGGTGGGGAAGGTGGAAGAGGGTATGGTGGGGGGGTAAATGGTGATAGAAAAAAATGATTGCAGCTCAAGGTTTTATAGAGATTCACTTCATGAAATTTAGAAAGTTTTCCTATATTTCTGATTGCTCAGATATTCTATTATGAATGGATATTATATTTGGTCAAATGATCCCCCTACATTTTTTGAGATGATTATATGAATTTTTACCCCTTTTCCATCAAGATGGTGAATTACAATGATTACATTTTGAATGTTAAACCAGCAGGCATTTGTGGGGTAAATCATCCTGGTAATGATGCAATACCATTTTTACATATTTCTAGAGTTGATTTGAAAATATTTTATTAAAGATCTTTGTGTCTGTAAATATAAAATTTTTTTTTCTCTTAAAAAATTCATTTAAAATAACTGAATGGTTCAACAAAAATAACAGTATGGCATGATGTTTACAATATATGTTGGCAACAGTAGTTCAAAGGATACAGTGTAGATGGAACACATCTTACATGACATAATATTTATTTGAAGTAAAATTGAAATATGTTAAAGTTGCATATTGTAAAGCACAGCATAACTATTGAAACATAAAACAAAGAAGTAAATCAAACTAGCCAGCAGTAGAGAAAAACAGGATAAGACTCAACCCAAAAGGAAGCAGGAAGGTAGGAAAAAAGAAATTGAAAATTAGAGTGTAAAATAGCAAACAATCCTGGCTGGTGTGGCTCAATGGGTTGGGCGTCATCTCATGCACTGAAAGGTGGTCAGTGTGATTCCTGGTCAGGACACATGCCTGGGCTGTGGGCTTGATCTCCAGTAAGGGGCGGGTAGCAGGCAGCCTATCAATGCTTCCCTCTCCCATTGATGTTCTGTCTCCCTTCCTCTTGCTCTAAAAATCAATATTAAATTTTTTTTAAAAAAGAAGCAAGATAGTAGATATAAGCATAATGATATTTATAATTATATTCACTATATAGTCCCAGCATTCTAATTAATATATAGAAATTGTCAGATTCAATAGAAGAGACCCAACCATATGTATTCCACAGAAACCCACTTCACTCTCATGATCCTATGTTGTAATTTTTACTTTAAACACTCATAGGTATTTTAAAGAAAGTAAGGGGAAAATTCATTTTTTTTAATTGCAAGTTTCTAAACTTAATTAAATCTAACATGTATATTTTTTGTGGATATTATTTCCTGTGTCCTATTAAAGGAACATTTGCCTTCATCCAGGTGACTTACAGTATTCAAGCCGAAGCCACATTTTCTGGTTGTAAGCCCAGTGACACCTTCGTTACACTGTGGTGAAAGTATGCATAGGGGAGTGTTGTATTCACTGTCAAGCACCACACAGATGAGTGGGGGTCCCTGAAACACAGCCGTTTCAGGAGGAACCTTCAGCCAATGGCCACCAGAAGGTAGGCGTTGTGCCTTTAGCAGTGGGTATTCGTGCCGTGGCAGATTTCCAGCCACGTGTCTGGCTACAATGCATGCGGTCATTGTTGCTGCCAGAGGAGAGTCTCCAGTGGCAGGTGTGGAAAGATGACTTTCTCCAGTCCTGTTGCCAGTCTCTGCCATTTCACCAGACAAATGGTAAAATATAGTATGTGTGTGAATGAGCCAGGCACAGGCTTGGGCTAGTGTGCCCTCCTCCACCAGACAGCGGTCGTCAGCTGGACCTGGAGGTGGGAGGCTGGAGGGGGACAGGGAGAGGGTGTATGGAGGGCAGCCTTCCGTGTGCAGCTCCAGTAGTCAGTTTGGCCTCAGAGTGGACTGGCCGTGTCAGGTTCTGGTTTCCTGCATCACAATTTAACATCGAAGTGAGTTTCAACACTCTCCCCCATCCCTCTTACTTTAGCAGCATTCAACTTCTTTTTAAAATAAAAATTCATACAGAAGATGATTACTAGAACAGATAAAATCTGACCTGCTCTGTAAAAGCAGGTAAATGGCTTAGAGCCTACTTCTCACTCTCATGGAAGCCTTGAATATTGTCTAAAGGGGAGCACATAGTGTTTATTGTCAAGGTTGGGAAAGAAATCCAGTTTAATCTATACTTGTTATGTTTGCTTAGCTCAGCGATTCTCAACCTGTGGGTCGCGACCCCTTTGGCGGTCGAACGACCCTTTCACAGGGGTCGCCTAAGACCATTCTTCCTATCAGATATTTACATTATGATTCATAACTGTAGCAATATTACAGTTATGAAGTAGCAACGAAAATAATTTTATGGTTGGGTCATGACATGAGGAACTGTATTTAAAGGGCCAGAATGTTGAGAACCACTGGTTTAGCTGGACAAGCCACTATAAAATGAGCATTTTATTAATAGAAATAAACAGAAAAGATTGTTAAATTTACATACATAATAATTAAAAATTGTGTAATGGCAAAAAAATTCAGAAGAGAATAGCAACCTAGGAAAAGAGATTTTCACCCCCTAAGACAAATGAGTGACTCCCTTAGTTCCCTCTATGCTCATACAAATCAGTAATAAAAGGATGGATAAGCTTGAAAAAGGGAGGAAACATATAAAATATAATTATAGAAAAACTAATGCAAATCATAAAAAAATGAAAAAGTTTGTTCATAATGAAGAAAATGCAAATCAAAATAATCATGAGATACCATTCCTCCTCCTTCCCATTAGATGGGGGGAATAAAAATGATTAAGGGATCTAGAACTAGTGGTGAGAGGGTTGTCAGTGGGAATCCTCACACTTGGTTGCT
The DNA here is from genome assembly GCF_014108235.1 of Myotis myotis. NCBI lineage: Eukaryota > Metazoa > Chordata > Mammalia > Chiroptera > Vespertilionidae > Myotis > Myotis myotis. Next base: position 66,281,139 of record NW_023416316.1, read on the forward strand.
GAGAGTAATGAATGGTTGCCAAGTTCCTGGAGGGACAGTCAGCAATATTTATGAAGATAACAGTGACCTACAATTCTCTTTGCTAGGCAGTTACTCTGTGAATATGCTTGCAAAGATTTACCAAGACAAATCTCTTGGGGGAGAGTGGGTATCCTTTCTTATTCCTGAGGCGTTCTCCCAGGTAGAAGGGAATGACAGATGTGGTTTATGAGTTTGGAAGGAGAAATGGACACATGTAGTAGCTCTGCCCCCACCTGTCTCCCTTCTTCTGGAAGCTGCCTGCCATGCTGTAGTCTAGGTGTGTGTGTTTGAGTGTGTATGTGTGTGTGTGTGTGTGTGTGTGTAGGTAGGCATATGGGTGGGTAAATCTTTGAATTCTGGGTTGAATTATTAGGAAGTTTCATTGCAGGCAGTTTGAAGCCACATTATTGTATGGAAGTAGTATTTTGGCCACTCTATGCGTTAGTCTTTCTTGTCTTTCTCTTATTTAGTTGAGAACTGGAGTGGGACACAAAGAATAAGCCTTGACAAATACAAAAGGATGAAGTTTCAGATGCAAGACAAACTATAAAGGTTTTTATTTTGGTAGACTGATGGTGACCTTACCTTGTTGGGTAATGGGCTGCTCTGTTTTGAACTGCTGCAATTGGAATCCATAGATTTTAAGACTTCTTTTATATGGCATTTTTTACTTAAGCAAGATGGACAGCTTGTGGCCTTTCTGTCCACTGGCTAATGGTTATTTTCATGTGGACCCCCGCACCTGATGCAAGAACTCTCAGACATTAGGGAAGACTCGGGCGTCAGCACATGGCAAGCACACACACCCTATACCCACAGTCCTCCAGAACCAGTTTTGCATATGAGGGGACATCTTTGCTATAAACTTTGACTCTCTTATAGCCAACATCCATTGAGCACCTAACTGGGTGTGAGTGACTTTGAAGGGGCTGTAGGATAAGAATATAATGGTTGTGGCTGCTAAGCAGATAATAAATTAATGCACAACAGAAGCCCTAGTTTATTCCGTGATTTATGTGCCTGAGATGGAGGTAGAAATAGAGCCTAATCTCCAGCATCCCTCATCTTCGCCTGTGATCAGGGTACTCTTTCTTCCTCCATCACCTACGCCCGGGCCTTGTCAGAGCAAACAAAGCTCAGACAAAGCTGCATCATCCTTGAGCCAGTGCCTCTGCTGTGTGCGAGGGCCCTGGCTGAACGGTCCTCTCCCACCTCCGCCTGTATCTTCAAGGGCCATGAGATGTGCTACCTGTTTCGCGAAGCTGTTCTTCATTGTTTGCACTCATCTTCTTTCTCCTGTGCACTTAGAACTTCATAATAAAAGGTCTTGTATTGTTCACTAATGTTTCAAATGTATTTGGTTTAATTTATAGACCAAACCCCCCAGCTGGGGGACAGGATTTTACTTGCAGTTCTTGCCCTCCTCTCCATCTGCCAATGGTCACAGTGCCCAGCAGCTGTAAAAGGACTATATGATTATTGGGTAGTCTATAAAATTTTATAATTGAATAGATTTGAATCAATGGTATTTTAGAACTATTTAAAGGTAAAAAGAAAGCTTTAAAATTCCTAAACCTCACCAAAAACTATTTTTATTTTCCTTAACTTATTATCTCTTTGTTTGTTTATCTCATTGCAGGTTCTCATTGCGTGTAGCATTTTGAATTCTGATTCCCCCCCCTTATCACATCATCATGAATAAATTCATGCATCTATATAATCTTCAAATTTTCCTTTTTATCAGTTGCATAATTTTCCAGCTTGTCGATAGGTTATAGGTAACGGTGCCACTCCCTTATTTTTGGGCATGAAAATTATTTTCAGTTTCTTACAACAATGTACAGTTAACATTTTCAAATATGTAGATCTTTGGTTTTGTTCTATTTGGAAATACAGCCTCAGGGTGTTGCCAGATTCTTAATAGGTGCTCAATCAATGAATGCCATTGATTTTTGCCCCCAGACATTTTTGAGTAACTTTATGGGCTTAGTCATTATAAAAGGTCCTCATTTTCCTTTGGTTAACAAGGTCTACAAAGAATATTGATGCTGATGAAGGCATGTTCTCCTCAGCTCCCCTGTCTAACTTCTTTGGGAAACGTGGAGGTACTGGCATCTGGGCCTACCAGGGCGTATGCTTTTCCCTTTGGAACCTCAGAACACCACATGCAACAGCAACGAATCCAGCCACGTTTGGCTTGCAAGACAAAACATTCATGCAGGAAACCCTGGCACCTAAATGGCATTGCCTCTAGACACACGGTGAACATGGCAGTGCGCCCAGGGACACATGTATTGGTCCCACTCACGTTTTTATCTGCAGTGCAGATTCTGCTGTTTTTGGGAAATGCAGGAAATTTTGTTGGAATTTATCATGGGCTTCCCAGCCTACCCTCCTTTACAGGAATAATCACAAACTATAAAATATTCAAGGATTGAAACAGAGTGTACAACACTCATATAAAGACAGTGTGATTTAAGAGACAGGGAGTGTAATGATGTACTGCTGAAGTCTCGTCCTTGCTTATGCGAGGACACAGGAAATACAAGGTCTCCAGAACCTGGGCAGTGCAGGGTGTTGCTGTAACTTTTGAAGCCAGAAGATACCTTAAACCACCTCCTGTATCACTCTGATAATGTTAAGGGCAGATTCTCTCAAACTACCCATAGCTAGGACCACGAAAGCTTTGCCTTCTCAGGAAAAAAATTTCAGTTACCACACTATATGAATACTGGATAGAGGAAGGGAGACTATGGAATAATTAACAATAAAAATTGCAAAAGCGGCTGTGGCCTCATGACTCACTACAGATGTAAGAGATCTCAAGGATCTAGCTTGCAAACAACCTTTCCTGACATAGCCCTTAGTGGACTGTCATAATAGGGTTGGATTTATTTCAGGTGTATCGTTGAATCAGTGAATATATGGGTAAGTGCCAGAGTGTCCATCTCCAAAACTCATGCAGAGAGAGTAGGGTATCTGTTTTTGCACCTAGGATTTCTGGGTGATACCTCTTTCTCCTTTGTTTGGTCATGAATCCATCTCAATATTCTACAACCTAGGGACTAAATGGGAAAGGAAACCACTACAACATACCTCATATAAGAACTAAGGGACAGGAAGAGGGAAGAAAAGCAAACAAGGACACACCAGTAGACACCCCAGCTTACGTCTGAGTGAGTCATGAGGCCACAGCTGCTTTTGCTATTTTCATTGTTAACTCTTCCACAGTCTCCCTTCCTCTATCCAGTATTCACATAGTGTGGTAACTGAAATATTTTTCCTGAGAAGGCAAAGCTTTTGTGGTCCTAGCTATGGGTAGTTTGAGAGAGTCTGCCCTTAACATTATCAGAGTGATACAGGAGGTGGTTTAAGGTATCTTCTGGCTTCAAAAATCCTTGTGTAGCAACAACACTTCCTGTTATTGTTAGTGTCAATCACCTCTGACAATCTTATGACTTCTTATTTGCACAAGGTACCCAAATGTCCGTACTAAAACTCAGTTTACATTTAGTGGAAATATCTTTGCCTTGGTAGGAATGTTCCTCCCACAGGAATTAAGCCCATGGACTAGTGGAATCCTGAGTATGGGATCAATACCAATAGATATATCACTAAGAAATACCATCACCCCCCTGTCAACCCCCTCCCCCCAAAAAAAAGAAGTACCATCCATACTCCTGCTTGGTTCCCATATGTTTTATTGTGGTGGTGGGTGAAAAGACAAGATGATATATTGGCCATCAGTTCAGACATATACATGTGTTATAAGACATCACTCCAACTCTACAAGATATTTTATCCCAGCTGGGACTACATCCAATGATGGGGTACAGAATAAGACCTTTGGCTTCCAACAGGGTTTAGGGTGGAGTGCCTGGTTGTCACAGAAGGCTTCTGTCAATAATTTACAATTGAGAGTTAAGTCATGAGAAGACATTTAATAAATAAAGGTAGGGGAGGGCACGAGTGTTTCAGGCAGAGAGAATAGAACATGCAAAGCGTTAGAATGGGGGAAAGGATTGTGTTTGAGAAACCTAACAGTGAACAATAACATAGCAAAACATAGAGATTGAATGAAAGAGAAGTGTGAAATGAGGATGGCGATATAGGGAGGGCCCAGAGCATATAGAGCATGTTAAGTATAGTTGATATCTATCCTAAGAATGATAGGAAGCTATAAAAATGTTCTAAATGTGTGTGCATGTGCACGCACAGAAGGAAAAAGGTTCGACATAATCAGATTTACTCTATAAAACTTCCACTCTAGCTATGACATGGAGAACATGTTGTAAGAGTGCCAAAGAGATATAGGGAAACTGGTTGGGAGGCGGGGATGACACAACAATAATGTGAGAAAAAATGGTGGTATAGATTGGTAGCAATGAAGCCTGGGATGAGTCTATGGAATTCAAGAGATTTTCAAAAGGTAATTGAAGACAGAACCAGATGCCTTCATCCAAGGAGGAGACTAGACTGAGGACTGAAGAGCTGAGTTTCAGAAACTGAAACATTTAACAGTGTGATGGAGGAGGACAAATCTGTGTGGGAGGCTGATGAGGAGATCGCAGAGGAAACCAGGTAAGAGGAAACCAGGAGAGACTGTCATGGAAGCCTAGGGAGAGGTGTTTTAAGTGACAGGTGTGGTCAACAGTGTAAATTCTAGTGAGAGGAAGGGAAGCTGGGCACGGTGAAAGGTCCCTTCGATTTAGTCTCAGAGAGGCATTGACAGCCCTTAACAAGAGCTGTTTTCATGGATAAATGCAAATGGGGAAATGAGTGGGAAGTGAGGAAACAGAGACAAAGAGACAGCAACAAATTAAGGGACTCTGTGAGGAGGCGAGAGATTCCTTGCTGGAGAGGAATGTGGGCTAATGGATAGTGCTGTTTTAATGGGAGGCTTTTGTGAGAAAGGACACTTCATAGTGTTAGTTTACTGAGCCAATAGAGGGGTAAGATTTAAATGAAGAGGGCGATGGAAGGTTCCTCTATTGTGATAAGAAGGAGGTGGGTGTTCATGTGGGAGTAGTAAGAGTTTGGTAGCAGGAAACAAAGCAGTTTCCATTTGATGGCTTCTAATTCCTGTGAAGTGCTGAGAGAGAGGAGTGATGGGGAAAAGCTGGAGATCTGAAAGGAGTTTGGAAATTGCTGTAAGGGAGAATAAAGAAGTGAGATGATCATAAAAGGGAAAAAAGGAACATAGCAGGACTGTTGTATGAATTTACAGTATCTGAATGGGTAGGCTGAGGGGTAGGTTCTGGAAGATCCAAAGTGGAGTTCATATGTATTTATTTAGGAGTGATGCTCAGACTGTGCCCAACAGGCCTTTTGTTAAGTACCTAAGATATGAGCGGGTATTTTGCTAAAAAAAAAAAAAAAGGAATAGCATAGTGGGGGAAGACTAAGGAATTCTGCCTACTGTCTCACTTGGAAATTCACAATGTACTTCATTGTACTGCGTGGTCTGTGAGAAGTCTTAAAGTGAGTAAATTTGCTAAACTTTGTTGAAACCAGCTCTGCCAACAGAGGCCCTCCTGACCGGCCTCTACCTAATGACCTTGCCACTCTTCCATCTTCCAACCCGCTGGTCCCTCCCCATCCTCCGGGGCCATTTGCATTTCTTTTCTCAAATCCTTTGCACAGAATGTTCCCTAAACCTGGAGCATCCTTTTCCCACCCACTTTTCCTATGATTGTCTCAGGACAGAAATCGCTTGTTCCCGAAATCCTTCTGCAAGTTGCCCAAGCATTGTGCCAGCAGTCTGCATGCATTTGCTCTCCGGTTGTGAGGCCATTGCACCCTAACTCCCTGTTGCCTTGTCCTCTCCCCGCTGGACTGTAATCAACTTGAAGCAAGGAATTTTCCTTTCTTTAGCACTGTCTCCACAGCATCCAGCACTGGGTTCACACATAGGACACCCTGTACGTGCCTGGGGGCCAAGGATGAATGGTCCTTCCTGTCACCTGGGGCAGGTGTGTGATTGATGGAAATGCCGCATCAGGTGGCTCTGGCCCGGGGGAAGTCACTGAATCAGCAGGCTCTGTGCTGTTCTGGAGCCTTATGTTTCTACAAGAGGCCCGATGCACGGAATTCATGCAAGAGTAAGCCTTCTTTCTTCCGAGTGCTGGCACCGGCTTCCCTCTGGCACCCGGGACCTGGGCTTCCCTCACAGCCCCGGCTTCATCCGGAAAGTCACCCAGAAGGACTTCGGGTCTAATTAGCATATTACACTTTTATTATTATAGATAGTTAATATCTGTCATTGTCATTTCACATATAATAACATATATGTATGCACCCACACATGCTTCCCTGAGCATATACCTATGGTGATACACACACATATGTACACAATTTGCATTCACAATCTCTCTTTCCTCTGTTTTTATTTCTATCTACGCCATCTGCCCCAGATTCCAAATAGAGTTATGGGGGTTTTCACACTCTATTTGTCTTGATCTCTTTCCCTCCTCTTATAACACTTCCCATATTCACTCCTCTGGGCCTTTTGCCCTTTAATTTTGTCTTTTATTTCTGCTGCTTTTTTCCCAGGCTGCTTAAAGCACCTCCCCACAGACCTTCAATAGGAAGAGCACGCTGGCTTTGACGGTGCAGATGGTACACAATGGCAATGTTCAGTGCTTTTCCCCCTACAGGGACCAGATACGCACAGTGTTTCACTGCTCATTTTTGTAATAGTACTGCACAGGCAAAATGTTAATCAATTGTAGCGGCAGAACTAATTAAAAGGCATGCATTATACATCTTGTGGACACATTCTTCATTAGCATGGATTCTCAGCATTACACATTCATGTCAGAGGGAATTAAAAAGGAAAAGCTTCAAAATAAAAAGACATACTTACAGAGAATCAGACATTTCGGTTTCCCCCAGACTTTTGCTGAGTGTATGTCCTTGTGGGTTTGGAAACCCTTTTATTTGTGTGTGTCATTTTAAAAGAAAAACACTATACCCTGCTTTTATATTCTTTTTTTTTTAAATTCTTTTAATTGATTTTTACAGGGAGGAAGGGAGAGGGATAGAGAGTTAGAAACATCGATGAGAGAGAAACATCGATTAGCTGCCTCCTGCACACTCCCCACTGGGGATGTGCCCGCAACCAAGGTACATGCTCTTGACCGGAATCGAACCTGGGACCCTTGAGTCCGCAGGCCGACGCTCTATCCACTGAGCCAAACCAGTTAGGGCCCTGCTTTTATATTAAAAAATTCAGTGTCCCTTAAAATGATAAAGTTATTTGTGCTTTTACCCTCTCAAAAGCTTAAATAATATTCTGTGAAATATTAGAAACAAACTTTCAATTTAGGTCTTCTGTAATATTTATGAATAGACATTGGATTATAAATAGGTCAATAACTAAATGCTCATATTTGCAATGTTGTTGCTTTCAGCCCAGTTTTTAATTCAGAGTGTGGTATGGTCAATGGCAAGACTGGCCAAGAGTCACAGGGAAAGGGCACCTCAGAATTTCCTCAAGTCCCATCTGGTAATATAACCTCTACCTTAAGAGGACATGGTAGTTGAGGCTTTTTGTGACAGTGTGGTCCAGGTATGTACCAGATGAGGCTGAAAGGGTTCTCTCGTGCACTAACAATTCCCATTACATGCTCTACAGACACCTTTACATGGAAACCAATCTGACAAATAGTAGAAATGATAATGTGGAAATGACTGGGCATCCTTTAGTCACTGAGCCAGGTAATGCAATGATTGGATTCTGCTTTTAACCATGAGTATTTATATCACTTTTAAATTTCTTGCCTCCTTCCAAAACAGGATTCAGGAGCTTGAAATGCCTAGTTGCCTGCACTATTACAAGATCATTTCAGCTCGTCTTCCTACTTTCACTCTGCACCCAAAGTCCATTCCCCACTCAACCACCACATGAGATTTAGAAAATGTAAAGCAGATCTCATTCCACCCTTGCATCAAACTCTCAAATGCTTCCCATCATTTAGGGGAAAATTCAAAGTCCTCCGAGCGGTCTATGAGGCCCTTCTCAATTTTGTCCCTTCTTCAGCCTCATTCCTTACCACCATCTGTCCTTTCCACTTTGCTGTGGTTGTACTGGCATTCCCGTTGTTCTTCGAACATGCCACATTCACTTCCTTTGCAGGACCTCTGCATATTCTCTCCTTTTATTTTCCTGACCATCTCTTACCCCAGATGTAAGCATGGTTTGATGGGTCATTTTATCCAGGTGTCTCCTCAGAAAGGACTTCCCTGACTACCTTATCTAGAACATCAGATAGCACTTATGGCTACTTGATATTATATTGTATATTTATTTGAATGTTTTCTCCATTATCTATCAAAATTTGTTCTCTTGTGATTTGGGATTTTATAGCTGGTCTTTTATATCTTATAGCATGGTCTGAAGAGTGTCTGCTGCATTCAAAGTATTCACTATGTATTTATTGGATGAATGAATGAGTGCATGTTCTTACCTGCAGTCAAGTGAATACAAGTTATTAAACTCAAAAGGCCTGTTAGGCACATGATTCTTAATACAAGAACTTGAGAGGAAATTGCACAGGACGATGAAAAATATTACAGGCAAAGAGTTTGGTGTTATTGCAAGACAATGATGTGAGGTCAGATGAGATCTGAGTGTACTTCACCACAGGTGACAGTCTTTATTATACATGCTTTTATCAAAAGCTAGAGTGGTTCATGAAGGTTCAGGGGAAATAACCCTGTCTACCCTATGGTTCAAACTGTAAACTGGGATTACTATTTATCAAGAACCTCAAAAAGTTGCATTAATTTTTGACTCAACAATTCCACTTCAGATAATTTAGCTTATGGAGGTAATTATGAACACGAGTAACAATTTATCTTCAAAGCTATCCACTACACAGTCATTTATAGTAAGAAAAATTAGTAACAACTTAGATATCCAAAAATGTGGCATCAGATAATTATAGTACAATTGAACAATGGAATTCTGTGCAGCCACTTCAGATGGAGATTCCTAATAAAATGCTAAGTGAAAGAGAAGTTGGTCAAACAGCCTGTACTCATTAAAAGTACATGTTTTAAATTTTCTATTTCTTATCTGTTTTTAATGGTTTTATAATGAACATAACATAATATAATAAATTTATTTATATAAATAAATATAATAAACATAATATAATAAATTTATTTATGTTATTAAAAATACACAAAAATAAACACAAATAGAAAAGCAAATGATTGGTTGCAGAGCTTCATGCAGATAAGGTACTGCTCCTTATTTATAAATATGCTTCCTCATGGTGTGTTCTTTTTTTAGGTTGTATACCCATTTATCTGACAGACATTTATGGAGTACTTACTGTATGCCAAACTCTGAATTAGGCTGTCCCTCCACCACAGGGATATTGACACAATCCTTCCCCGCCATTGTAAGCATTTCCAAGGCCAGAGGAGAGACTTTCCCATAGCACCTCACCTCCTTTTTCTTGATGCCATTTCTAAAATGGAAAGTGTCTCTATTAGCCCCATCCCAAGGCTTTTCCTTTTGGACAGTCCACTGTAACAAGACTTTTATTTTTTATTATTAATTTTTTATTTACTTAAATTAATTTATTTTTGTCCATAGGGCTGCTCTTTGGTAGTAAACTTGAACCTTTGGCCTGCAACACCTGTCTGAGGTCTTCTCCTCACTAGGCCACTGTGCCTGGCCTGGCTTCTCGTGTCAGGGCTGATATAACTACCTCGCTTTCCACCTTACAAAACTGACAGAGGAGGGAATAAAAGGCAAGCGGATGAAGGGCTTCCGGGCAGAGCAGCAGCTAAAGAATAGGCAGTGATTGGTACCTCCTTCTTCAGGTGTCTTGTCTAACGCAGGACCCCCAGAAGCTAGCATATTCACTGACACAGAGTAGGTACTCAATAAATCCTTGCGTGCATGATTTACCAAGAGGCCAGATACCAGCTCACTTGTTTCTAATCTCACTGAAAGCACCCAAGAATGGAACCCTTTCTCTGGGTTTCTCCACATACCAACTTACGTGCACATGAAATCAGAAGGAATTTGGGAAGTGTACTATGTACATAATAACTCTGAGAGATGAAAGCATGCTATGGCAAATGAGGGAGATGAGAAGGCACATAAGTAATCCACGTTGCATTGCAAAGATTGTGAAAGCACCCTTGCATGGTTGGCTGGGTCCCTGCTTAACATGCAGGCCTTTAATTGGAAACCTAAATAATACGTTATGCTTTCCGTGTTGAAATCACTGTCATTCTTCTCTGTCTCTGAGATGAGTGTCCAGTGGTGTGCTTGGACTGCCTCGCTCAACACCAGCAGGCAACCACTGGCAGTCGGAAGAGCTTTCATCCTTGAGCGGGGGGTGGGGGGGGGGTGGGGGGTGGGGTTGTGAGGGCTGTTGGGTCAGAGTTGCCACATGGTGTCCTGCGTCATTAACCTCTAGGTGGAGACAGCTGTCTCTACCTCTCTCCTTTTCCAATAAGCAGAAGTTTTCAGCCAAACTCAATACCAATGTTCTCAAATTAGGCAAATATGAGTCAGGGTTTCACTTACCCCAAGACTGGCTCTTCTCTGTAAGAGAACAGGAGTCCTGCAGGACACACAGAGATGATTTCCTGGGAAGGGCAGATGGGGTTTTCTCTCCCTGTGGGTGGCACAGTCTAGTTTTATCTTCTGTTTTACTTCAATTCCAGGAAAATCCCATTCTCATCCAGAAAAATATGTCAGGAAAACACACACAACAAAAACAATCAGCCAATTTGGTTGTATTTGGATTACATAACCAACTTCCCAAATGAGCCAATAAAAAGGGGATTTTATTAATTATGAGGGCAGGAGATTTTTGAAGGTGAGGAGGAGCAACAACCCTTTCCCCTGTGGTAGCTGTGATCACAGTTACTAGATGGTAACTTCAGAGGAAGAAAAATGTCCCTTTGCATGTTAAGACAGTCAGTAAGCTTTTACAAGCAGGCAACCAAAGCATACACTGAACTATCATTTCGTTTTTAATTAATACCAAATATGATCACATTTTCAGAGCATCCCTTGTTAGATCCACATTAGCAATAAGAGAGTTCACCAGATGGAAGTTTTTGCAAAGAACTCAGGGAATGAATAAAGGATACAGGTGGTGGGGATGGTGTGTGTGTGGGTGCTGGGGTATGGGAGAGGGGAGCACAGAAAAGATTAGAATCTCAAGAAATAGCAAGGGAAGCGCTGGAAGCTGGATGTCTCGTGTATGGTAGTCAGAAGTCTCCTTATGATAGGTCTTAAGGTTTTGCTCTACTTAGAAAAGATTCAGAGTTGAGAGCCAACATGGCAGAGTAGAAAGTGGATGGATTCTATAAAATGATGAAGATAGTCCTCAATTCTATGGCTTTCATGAAGATTAATAAGCTTGTTTTTGTAAAATTTCGGTGTCTGCTAATTGGTAGCCATTATTGCCTCTAGTTTATTTATGTAAATTTCAAAAAGGAACAGGGTCTGAGTAAGAGTACTTTTTTTTTTAATGTTTAAGGATACAGTTCCCATCATGGTCACTACAGAGGACTTTCCCGGAACCCTTCTCCGAGGTCCTGAGAAGAGTGGTGAGGAAGTAGGCAGGTTATTTCTGGAATGTTTCGTGGAGAGAAGTAGGGAAAAGAGAAGAAGGAAGTTCAGGAGGAGAAGAAAGAGTGGAAGAGGAAGGAGTCATGGTGGCAGTGGATCATTTTAACTCTCTAATTATAAACTAGGTTATTATTCTGAAAAGATCAAAAGGGATTATACTGTAATAATAACTATTTTCCTCTGAAAGGTGGGCATAGAAGATTTTTTTTCTTGATCTCTCTGTATGTCCAAGATTTCCTACAATGAACCAGCATATATTATAATTGGAAGAAATAAAATAAAATGACCCCCTGTTAACTCCTTCAGTGACGTGTATCTTGTCCTGGGCCTGTGGAAGAGGAATGTGTGAGAAGCATAGCCAACTGGTCAGATGTGCGGAGTTTAGAAATTCAAATGGCAGCCTCAGAAATTGCCACAGCCAAGACAGGCCAGGACTCTGGACCCGTTCAGTGTTCATAAAAGGCTCAGAACACAGTGTTTCATGTGAGGGAATCTAGTCTGTAAACACAAATAGAATCTTGAAAAAAATTGTTCTCTTTCTCCCTGACTTCTCCCAGTTTGGGGAACTCTCTATTCTGTGCATCCTCCCACACTGCATTTTGGTCACTGGGAACCTCATGAGTAAAGCGGACGAATGCTGGCTTATCGCACGGAGCCTGGCACCAGGTTCTGCACTACCTGCAAAGCCAGTAGCAATAGCACCAGGGAAGCGTGTGGGCATCTTGAGCGAGTTTTCATTTAGGCAGCTATCTTCTTCAAACAGTTTGGGTCTCTCCAGCATATTCAGTAGGACTCTTCAGCTCAAGCAAATGGTCTTAACACAAACATGGGTGAGCCAGTCTGCCTACTGAAAATGGTACGGCTGACCTGGAATGTGAGTCAGTTTCACCCTGAGAAGAATAGTGCTGTATCTTTTCCCTTGAAAATAGAATCTGTATAATGTTTTCTCTAGTGGGTGGGGGAGAGGGCATAGTCAAACAAGAACTTTAGGTTTGAGAGGAGCATCAGATGAGGGATGGGTGTTCTAGAAAGAAGTTAATTAATGTTATTGAATAAGAAGTTAAGGTTTTTGAGAAATGACAACATAACTCTGGGGATGATGAGATAAAGGCGTGGCTCTTTAAGGACTTTGGTGATATAGAATGAAATCATACGTAATTGCCCCCAAAGTAGTGCCCCTATGCCAGAGTCTGGAAGAGTGGAAGAGCAGTAAAGCAAGTGAAACCAGGACCAGGTTTTTACTCCTTATTGAAACCTGTCTCAATTTATCTTACTTGTTTATATTGACTTCCCTAACTTGCCTTCCCAATATCATATACCGTCTGACATGCTATTGGTAAATAAAGATGATGTAGCACTTTGCTGAATATGCAAAAACCAACTGCTATGGACTCTTCTGTGTCCCCTCCCCCCAAATTCACAGGTTGAAGCTCTATCCCTCAATGTGTTGTATTTGGAGATAGGGCTTTTAGGAGGAAATTACGGTTAAATGAAGTCATAGGGGTGGGGTCCTAATCTGATAGGATTGGTGGCCTTATAAAGAGAAAAAGCCTGGCAAACATGGCTCAGCGGTTGAGCATCGACCTATTAACCAGGAGGTCACAGTTGGATTCCCAGTCAGGGCACAGGCCCAGGTTGTGGGCTTGATCCCCAGTAGAGGGCGTGCAGGAGACAGCCAATCAGTGATTCTCACTCATCATTGATGTTTCTATCTCTCTCTCCCACTTCCTTCCTCTCTGAATTCAATACAAATATATTTAAAAAATAGAAGAGAGTGAGAAAAAGAGAGAGAGGGAGAGAGAGAAAGAGAGAAGAAAGCAGCATCTTCTTTTCCCCGCATGCAGTGCACCAAAGAAAGGCTATGTGAGGACACAGAGAAAGTAGCTGTCTGCAGCCCAGGGCAGAGCCCTCCCAGACACTGGCCCTGCTCACATCTTGAGTTTGGACTTCCAGCTTCCAGGAATGCGATAAATTTCTGACGTTTAAGCCACTCCATCTATGGGATTTTGTTATGGCACCCAAGATAAGATACAAATGATGTTTGGCTTAAAAAAAATCAGTTTCTCTAAATTACTATGGTAAGACCTTGGCTAGAGATTTGTTTTTAGTCAAGCTCGATTATCTTTATCACATTTCTTAAATTTCCTAACTGAGAAAAATAATATCTCCTGATTATTTCCCATCACTTGCAATGACTTTTTTTTTTTTTTTGCTGAAAAAAACAAAACAAAAATGAAATATACCTTGGATGGCCTATTTTTTTATACCCATCTGCTCGTATAATTCCTTAAATGCAGATCCCTCAGAATGGGCTCTTCATTTCTTTCAATTCTAAACCCGGAACAGTTTCATTTTATTGTTTTCCAAGCATATATAATAAAGAACTGAGCCATACCAGTGAATATAAGAGAAGGCTAAACTTTTTCTTATATGATTAATAATGCAACACTATTAATGAAACATTAAAAAGATGAAAAAAATAGTGTTTTAGAACATTCAAAACTAAATATAATTTTTTAGGAAAGTATTTTATTTTTGTGTCTCAACAGATGAATTCATAACCGTGTTTTCTGATAAGACAGTTCAAACATATAAAACAATTACAACAATGTGCTTATTAGCTCCCCTCCCACCCCTGTATTTTAAAGCAACTGACAATGTTGAAGGACACCAAGACAATAGGGCTTAGCTAAACAATGTGGCCATTACAATGGCCTCTATAGGAAAATAATTACAACAGTTGTGAAAAGAATTTGTCCTTTGAGCAAAACAGACTGCATGAAAAGAATAATCGGAAATGAGGAGGATTGTAGTTTCCCTTCCAATAAAAGGGGAAGGAGATGTATTTTAAAACAATGGTACAGAGAGCTGGGAAGTCAGACTGAAAACAACTGAAAGCCCCAGGCAATAAATTTCTCCAATAAAACCCATCCCTGTGAAGATATCCATTCAAACTCTTGTTTCATATTAAAATAAATAACTGTTCACTCACCCCCAGCACCTAGAAGCGAAATATTTTACTATCCTTTGTTGAAATTAGTAATTTTTCTAAGTCAGTATCTCTCAAAGGGAAAAGGGGGAGGGGTTGTGATGAATCTTGTAGATTTCATGTAGAGGTAATATGAAAGATAAACCAAGCCAATTGATGGTCAATGCTGTTTTAGATGCTAGCTGTAAAGGGAGTAGACATATCATGGCAGACCTGGTGCATACTCAATGACTTCGTCCAGCTTCATCCTGTACCACCTTAGTAGTAGGCCCCAAATTCTACTCACCATTCCCTCATGCTTTCCCCGTAAGCCTCACAGCACCCTGGCGAGGTAGGTAGTGTTATGGTCATTTTGAGAGATGGGGATACAGAGCTGTTAAGTAGCTGGTCCATAAAGAAACAGGAACCCAGTGAGAGTCCTGGGGACTCTAACTCCAGATCCTTTTCTATTGAGTAGATAACTATTCTGACTCCCTGAGAGTGGATCATTAAAGCAGGTAGGTCTTAAAGCCAGATTAGTGCCTGGTGGACACTTAGGCCCATCTCTGAACCACCTGATTTGGATGATAGGATGAGAAATAGGTTGTGGTCAACATGGAAGCCAAAGAAGTTAATGTGGAGCAATGCAGAATTAAAGTTTGGATCCCATTTCGATAATGACTTTATTTATTGATGTGCTGTTCAGTTATTATGTAATAGATAATCAGATGTTGCATGGTTAAATAGATGAATGAAAGAATGAATGAATAAAGATTGTGCTTGGATAAGTGGAAAATTAAATTTTCTACATATTTTAAAACAAAAGCTGGCGAAATCTGATTTCCAATTTCTAATCAAGGATAAGGAGTTTAGATTTCTGAATTATCTGTGGCCATGTCTTTAAGCTAATAGTTGTGGCATTAAAAGGATATAAATACACAGCTATTTAAAATAATTTTTAATATAGAGTTTGTATACTTGTTGGTTTAGAACCCAAACTATGAAGATTAATATTAGAGACAGTATTCCTTTTCCTTCAAAATGAAATTCTCTTGTGTATACCTATGTCCTCATTGTCATTCATTTGAAAAGTGTGTGCTCTCCAGTTCTTATCAAATGCTATTTTGAAAATACATTGAAAAGAAATTCTTGTGTAGCTCAGTGGTAAAGCATTGACCTATGAACCAGGAGGTCACGGTTCAATTCCCAGTCAGGGCACATGCCTGGGTGATGGGCTCGATCCCCATTGTGGGGCATGTAGGAGGCAGCTGAACAATGCTTTTCTTTCATTATTGATGTTTCTATCTGTCCCTCTCTCTTCCTCTCTTCAATTAATAAAAATATATTAAAAAAAGAAAATACATTGAACTAAAACAATGAATCACTCTTCTGTTGACTCACCAACTTTTGAAGTACTTTCCATTTCGGTGAACCCATTTTTTTCCTCCTGAAGACTCACGACAGAAAACAGCTGCCATGTATTGAAACCAGTCCCTTGTCAATCCCAGAAAATTTCTTATTCAGGGCCATGGAAGGCTCTTGAGACCACTAAAATGGAGGTGGCCAAATTCTTCGGGTGTTGTCAAATAGAAGAGCTTGTAGAAGTCAAGATGGTGGAGCTGACTTGTAATCTCTCTGCATTGCACACTTGTTCTGTGCTTAGTGAATTAAATCCCCATAGGTGTTTCAACTGATAGGTTTAACAAAACCCTGGATGCCATAGTATGGATATTTGTGTGCATTTACAAAGTGTTTATCTCATTCTGTGCCAGCCCTGAATGTATAAAGTAGATTAACCTATTATTCTTTTGTACATCCAGCTAATAGCTCATGGTGAGATTAAATGTGGTGAGTTGCTTCTGTGCTATGGTACCAGCATGCTTGATCAATTGTGATTAAAGATATGACTATTGATGCTGTAATTAGAAGTGGCTCATATAAGTGTTACCTCTGTGGGGTCTGGTAAGTAAATTTATCTCCCAATGTGACAGTGAACAAAATTATTCAATATATTCAATATAGACCTAACTTCTGCAATCACATGTAAGACTTAGGTCTTTCCAGCAAAGAGGTAACCTAACGAGTAGTATGTTGTTTTTATGAAGACTCTCCTTGGGTTTTCATCTCTCAGGCCCTGACTTGTTGTGATTGAGTTCTGGTATTGTTCTCCTTATGAGAGGACACACAGAACAGTAAACATCCGCAGTTAAGCCACATATTTTCCACCTGCCTTTTCCCTTTTCTTTCTTTAGATGGTTCTTAGTAATATGTGTGTGTGGCGTTAAAGTAGATGTACTATTTAGAGAGATTTGTTGATGTGTCCTTACATTCTGATTTACCCAGTTTAGAGTATTATGAAATGAAACAATGTCTACATAGCTATACTAAAGGATTTCTTTCTCAATCCAATTTTTTTTTCAATAGAGGATCATAATTTCTGCATTTGGATGTTCGTAAGAGTTCATGAAAGGCACCAGAGTGACAAGCCCTCAAAGCCAGTGCTTTCAGGTTTTCCATCAGCCAGTGGCAGAGTTCCTAGGTGACTTTCTCCTCAGGAATCCCATTAAGGTTTCTCTGTTTCCTCCTTCACTTGGCCTTATTCCACATTAATCTTCATGTCCTGAGTTTTAGGCCTGACAATGAGGTAATTAGGAAAAGACAGTTGGGTTCTATAATAAACGTATCTGCCTTAAAGGGAGTAGGTAGGAATTCATAACTTTTATTTTGACTACATCAAATGACACAGGAATATTAACAGGCAGCTAGTTGGAACAGTATGCTTATGACCAAAGAAAATGAGAAGAAACAAAAATCAAAATAAAACCAAACAAAAAACCCAGAAATATAAAACTATGATGGGCTCCCAAAGGTAGGAAGCAGCACATGGCCAGAGTGAGGCTGCTGAGTCAAATGCAAATTTAGTTTCATTTTAAAAACGTGGCTTCATTGTATATTCCTTTTCTCATTGTTTTAGAACAAGTCCTGGAGTACTAGAAACATCTCCCTGATCAGTGAGGTTATGTAACTTGTGATGCATCTATTGGCAAAGGGATATACTCAATGCATTCAAACTGTGTTCATGAGAACTCTCTTGGCTTTAGCCATGCTAGTTCAGTAGAATATAAAACAGTCAAACATGACTCCTCCCCCAGCAGCTCTGACATTATCAGAAAGTCTTCAGGAAGGAATTCCCTTCTGGCAGCAAGCTCTTCATTTTGCAATTAAAGAATAGCTAAGGGGAAATTTTGTGAATGTCTTGCTAAGGGTCTCAGAATTTAAGTATATGCTGCTGCCTGGAGGTGAATCCAGGCTTTCTGATCATTTAGCAGTAGGGCTTACAGATACCATTCCTTCCAGCTTTGCACTTCCTCCTCCACTATTCCCTTTTCACTGGAAGGCATCTAGCAAGATATGGGGTGTGTGTGTGTGTGTGTGTGTGTGTGTGTGTGTGTGTGTGTGTGTGTGTGTGTAGATGGTATCAAAGGATGACCACTAACTCAGCTCATCTCCCTAAAGCCTATTCCTTTAAGTACTAAAGATATGGAGAGAGCATCTTCATTCTCAACAATAAGATTGAACAAATGTAGTTTTTACACTTTCAGTATTTTTCCTCTTTAACACTAAACAACCCTCTCTTCCCCTTGTTACCAATTTGCCTGAGGATGAGATAAAATATTTCTCTATTTTTGTGTGTGCCTTTCTATCTTGCACAGTGTCTTGAATCACTGATAGTTGGCTGAGAAGAAGCTAACTCAGAGAGAAAAACTATGTGATGGTGTTGTCTGTATGGCTTGCTGAACTCTTCAGTTCTTGCTTAAATATATTTCATACCTAAAGTCATGTCTGTAGTCATTAATGGTTTATGTAACCAAGTCAAATGCAGATGAGATACTTTTGCAAGTGATACAGGATTTATCTTCATTAAAGTAGAATGTCTTTATAGTTTGGTTGATATTACCTAGACTTGGATATCCAGCAGGTCATACCATGGCCTTGGAAACGTTGCCTAGAACCAGATAGCCTGGCCTTGTATTCCTCTCTGAGTGGTACATTAGATTCCCATTCCCTGGCCCTACTTCTTTTTACTAGAGCAGTGGTTCTCAACCTTCCTAATGCCGCAACCCTTTAATACAGTTCCTCAAGTTGTGGTGACCCCCAACCATAAAATTATTTTCATTGCTACTTCATAACTGTAATTTTGCTACTGTTATGAATCGTAATGTAAATATCTGATATGCAGGATGTATTTTCATTGTTACAAATTGAACATAATTAAAACATAGTGATTAATCACAAAACAATATGTAATTATATATGTGTTTTCCGATGGCGACCCCTGTGAAAGGGTCGTTCTACCCCCAAAGGGGTCGCGACCCACAGGTTGGCGGCCCACAGTTTGAGAACAGCTGGGCTAGAGATTATTTGATCTAATAACAGTGCTAAAGATATTTAAGTAATCTAATGTTTCCTGTAAAGTTCATATAACTTCTCTCAATAAGGAGTTATTTTCTAACATGTGACTCCAATTGTCTTTTATTATGTTTCATTTCTTAATTATTCCCCAATGGATTTAACTTCGATGTCAGATGCTTAAGCCCTTTGTTTTTTAACTTATTTCACATATTAATAAGAACTTATTTTTACATATTAAAAGACATGCCCACAATAAGAAATCAATAATACTAGTCAATGAGATGCAAACCTAAATCATTATACTTTTGTCATTAGCACTAGTATTTTGCAAATAAAAACAAGATAACAGGCATTTTAAAAAAAAAGTTTGTAGGTTGTTGGTTTAGTACTTTCAATCATGAGATGTTCCCAGAATAGGTTTTGATAAAAGACATTAAAGAAAAACATAGACACACATTCTGTTTTCCCCCATCTTGCTCAAGCTTATCAACTTTTAAAAGTTACATTTTAAACACATAAAAATACCACCCTCCCCCACATATTTATATATGTATATATAAACAATAACTTTTCAATTAATTATGATTTGGGGCATTCCACACCAAGTGGAAAACAGAAAAAGACAATGCATATGTGTGTGGTGTACCTGATTTTATAACAAGAGGAAAAGAGAATGTTTTCATACAAATATTCTCTAAACAAGGTCTATCTATGACTCAATTCCTGTCCCTTGCTATCACATAGATATGTATATGACTCTATGTGTAGCTGGACACATGTTGCTGTAGAGATTGGGAGAATTTTTTTTTTCATGTCTGAATTAATCTCTTGTTTAATCATTATTTGTTAATTATATGGTATTGTAGATTATATTATCTTTTAGTGGAGAGTAATGATATTAAAGCAATTTAGAATAGGAGGTGTGCAACAAAATGAAGAAAGTTAACATGGCAACAACATTTCTGCTTTTTTTTTTTTTGCCTTTGTAGAATAGGCACAGATTTTTTTTTACTGTGACCCATTTTCAATATGGAAAGATATCTTTTGAACTTTATTGGAATTAATATAGTTAACCAATTTAGTGGAAAGTAAATTTGCATTTTTGTTGTTGGCTAATGGCTATTTTGCATATTAAAAGTAAAGACTTCCTTAAAATATGCAGACTCTCTTGATTGTACCAGCTCTTGTCTCATTTTGCTAAGGCTATAAATAAGCTTCTACTTAAGGCTGGCTTTATACTAATCCACCTGCTTCTAGAGGGCAGAGAGAGAGAGAGAGAGAGAGAGAGAGAGAGAGAGGAGAGAGAAAGAGAATCAGAATCACTTAACCTGCAGATTGCTGTCAGTTTGTGATTTTGTGAATAGTAATCACATAATCACTTTTAAAGTGTTATGTGAGATAGGCTGGAGGGTTTATTTTAAAAGTAATTTCCAGTTTAACAATTACCCAAGAATTTCTGAGTGCCAATGAAAGAAGACATCCCTGGAGAGAGTGCTCATTGGTGAGATGCCACAGCAGCTGGAAGGCGACAGTGGTGAGTGAGGCAGAGGGGGAGCAAGGGAGCATTTCAGTGTGGTGTCAGGAAAGGGAGGTGTGGGGCACACCAGAGCTCTCATCTCTCTGTGGGCTGTCTCAGGGCAGGTAGCAGTCTCTGCTGTTTCCCTCCTCCTGTTCAGGGTGTTCTCCAGGGACAGGAAGAGATATTAAAGGATTTGGCAAAGGAGAAGGGCACTCCGGAGCAATGCAAGCTTGTTTTGATCAGATTCCCATATTTTTAAAGAGGAACATCAGTTCCAGGCCTTTTTTTTAAAAAAAAAAAACAAAAAACAACAAACTTTTTACAAACTTCTTAAAGCATGTCTTTTTTTTGGGCTGCAAATATTTTATTTTGGGCAATCTGTTGAAAAGCTTGCACAAGATAAGCAGTTTTTATTCTCTAACATTTTTTTTTTCTTTTTTGAGAACGTTTGCAGCTACAGTCAACTGCTCCCAAAACAGACAAACCAACTTCAGATTTGAAAACCTGTTCATTTAAAGCATAGTTTACTTGGGTAACAACACCTTACAAGTCCAGGCTTATGGCCCTAGACCCAGTTTTTGTTGGGTAAGTTGCCTAAATGTCAAGGCTATCATTTTGACCTTGTAGATTTACGTTGCGAAGTTGTCCTTCCCCTGTTGTCTTACTTTTGCTGGAGTGAGAATGAGCAGGCTCTAGAAGGCGTAACTGAGAATGGGAATGGCTCTTGAAGGAGTAACTGAGAGAGTCATGTTAAGTGTGCGAAAGTACCAAGAAGCACCCTCTGTTGCCTGACCTAAAGATGCAATTCTAAAATCTGCAAGTCAGATAATATTTCATCCCTCAAGGCCTTCCACACATAAAGGCAGGATAACTCCAAAACTCTTCAGTCAGAAAATATCAAGGATTTTTATCAGAAAGGATGGAACTTCCAAAGCCAGTGGCAATAACCAGGCATATGATGTATTGTCTAATGGGGAGTGTCTCATACCTTAATCCCAGTAACAAAGATGATCAGTATTTGCCTGATTACCAAGTAGAGTGAATGCCTTTGGTCCCAAAGGTTTTGTTACTAGGCTCACATGCCACAAATCCAGGTGGAATAGTTCATGTGAGCTATATAAAGTTGAGCAGGACACAGGGAACTGGTATAAAAGACACCCATGAAAGTTAAAGAGGTACATAAGCTCTGATTTTTCTTTAGTTAGAAGAAAACTATCAACATTAGTAATAAAGGGAATATAATTAAAATGGATCCACGTGTCTCCCTCCAACCTTTCTTTTTAAACTCTTGGTATATCTTTTGTCACTTCTTAGCCTTCTAAACTGAAAATAATGTATTTTTGTTCTTTTCTAGAAAGCCCCAAGACACATTCTGTGTTGTTGAATAGCTTCTGAACACAGTCCCTGAAGTTACAATGAATGTCTTGAAAGACATGCAGATGAAGGGAGACCTTGGCAGGGTAAGTTAATTTGATTGGTCCTCTTCTCAATTTCTCTTCTCCAAGATCACGTCTTCTCTTTTGTACAGATATTTGGTTCCTACCCGAGTCTTGGAAAATGACAAAAGGCAGGCTTCAATGCAGGTGTGATTTAAATATTTTTCTAAAAAGCCATAGCAGGTTGTAATTCTGAGCTCCTCTAGAACTGAGAACAGAAAATTTGACAGAACAAAGAAAAAAGAATCCACCTAAACAGAGTAAATTCTGAATGTCTTTGTCCTACTGGGGAGTTGTTGGTGACAAGCAAACTTTCTAGAAAGTTGAACAAAATTGGAGTTCTGACAAGTGTCCTCAGAAACTAGGAAGTACACGTCTTGGCAATACAATACTTGGCATTTTCCAACTTTGAGAATATTTTGAAAACTCATAAACAAAATGAAAATGAAAGAGGTTTTAAGAAGTGAGTAACATGAGAATATGCAAGAGGAGGAATCCCTTGCCAGCAACACATAAGCAAATCATTTGATGAGTTATCATACTCTATATGGTTTCAGACATTTTGGAACATGGGTCAATTGTTTCAGACCATCAGGGCTCTAGTCAGGCAATTCTTCCTTCTAGAGGTTTACTGTTTAGAGAGAATAAATACTTTTCTGGAAATGCTGAATATACACAGACAAAGAACTGGTCGCCCAAGTACTAACTGCTGGGCTAAACAACTTCTTAAGAGACAAATTCTCTGGGAAGATGATGACTCAGAGATAGCTCCTAATGGGAAAATTTGGCCATGTGCTGGTCTGAGCTGTTAGTCTCTGCCATGATCTAGTTAGATCTTACAAAGAGGTAATCTGAAGGGGAAGTTCCTTTTGTGAAACTGAATCCTAGAGCCCAGAACTCCAGGTAGTGGAGCCCAAGGTGAGAGCTTTGCAGATGTATAAAGGAACCTAAGATCTGCACCAACTGTGAGAGAGTAGAACATTAAATGACCAATTACCTATAAATCCATGATTATGATGCTGCATGCAGAAATTTCTCCTAGAAATATCTGGCCAGTACATTTTTATAATCAGATCAGTTATACAAGAAGTATGCTTTTTTAAATCTACTGGAGTCCAATTCAAATACGTAATTTTTCTTTCATTGGAACATTGGGTTTAGGAGTATTTCAGAAGAGTACTACTTTTTAGTTTAATGTTGACCAAAGTGGGTTCTGCAGAACTGGTTTTTCCAGATAACAGTTACAACATGAAAAGAAGTGCACCATGCTCAAATAAGTTAGAGAAACCCCAAAACAAACAATATTAAAGAAAAATCTCGTTTACATGAATTTTTGGAGTATTTATTAGGCTAACATAGATTTTGAACTTCTAAGAGGTGGTTATAAAATGCAGCATTCTCCAACTTAGTTTATGGGACTGTTTTTTGGAAGAATGGTTATTAATATCTTAGTAACTATTTTTCCATGGACCAGAATATGGAAACCCTGAGAGAGTGTAATCTCTCCTCTGCCAATGGAATAACTAACTTTTTTTAAAACTAAATCTTTTCAAATATGGATTCACTTTAATCCAATTTCATAAGTGATTTTTTTTATCAATTTTGACTGAAAACAGTTAAATTATAAAGCCCTTTAATTAATAGTTCAATGTTTCTGTCTTTGTTGTTGGACAATTAAGTATTTGCTCCACACAATACTGAAAAATTAAGATAGATTATTTCTCTACCTTCTTTATCTTTGTTCTCGTTTTGTTTGTTTTAAATTTGAAAGACCCATTCCTTTTGCACAGAAGTTGATTTTTTTCTGGAATTTACAACAGATCTTGATTTGTATTGTTAGATAAAACGAGGTAATTACACAATTGGAGAATTAATTTCTGAAAGACCTATGATAATCATCAGGTAAGTCAAATCACAAATGACTTGAACAGGCAAGTCTTCAATTTTTATCTCATTTTCCACCCTTTATTAAGGGAGAATGGGTTTAGCCAATTGGCAAGACAATTTCTGAACCTGTCACTTTTTTATTGGGGCAATTTAATTTTATTAAAGTTACTCAAGATTTTAAATATTGAAACAAATGCCAGATTTTGAATGTCAAACCTCCAATCTGATGTGAAGAAGCAAACCTTGTATTCCAGCTTATATGCTATCCAAAAGGGGCTCATTTTCAGGTCTCTCTCAACATGTACAAAATGTAGGAATTTCCTCTCTATTCTGTGCTGTTAAAAAGATCATATTTCATAAATACCCTCTATATCCAATGCTTTCTGAGATCATATGAATATGTTTTGAAAATCCATTCACTCAACATTTAGCAAATTATATCTTACTTGAACCAGATTACAGGTGGCAATGGCATGATGCCATTTAAAAAACAAACTATAATATTTTAACGTTGAGTAACAATCATTAATACAAATTGAATTGGCAATATCCTTGGGTCAGAGGGGAAAAATTGGTAAGCACTTTTTAATCCACCTTGTTGTCCTCACTTCTTTAAAAACAAGACAGATTCCTCTTGGTCTACACAGGATAATTTCCAAAACAAAAATCAATTATTTACTTAGTTAGGAAGTAGGGAGAAACCCTGAAGTTGCCCATTCAAAGTAATACTTTGCCTCTAGTACTTGGATAGACAACATCAGAGCTGCTAGATACTTCCTTTGGTAACACTTCAGTCTTCAGACAGCTATCATGTTTTAAGCGGCCTCTTAGTTGTATTAACACCATGTTATGCATGGATCACCCTGGTTTGTGTTGGCATCTGAGAAGAACTTATCCAGAGAGCTTTTGAACATCTGAATTCTTGATTTTAGTTATGAGGTGAATAGAACCCCATGAGCATACTGCATAATAATTATACTCTCTTTCATTTCCTACTAACCCATTAGTAGCAACTAATGGAAGAAATATCAAGTTGTCATTGAATGGATTGTTTTCATTCTTACCACCTACCTTCATTTTACAGGTACAACTAGTGGCCTACCAGCTCCTGGAGAAACCAAGGGCTTGGTTACAGTAAACTGGTCCAGTGTGATATCACAAGTATAAAAAATATTCCATTCTGTATCAAAACTAGGCACATGCCTTTATTTATAGTAACAGAAGTTAACAGAGTTGAGCAGTTTTTGCCTTGGGTCCTATTTCTTGGCACCCTACATCAGACAAATGCATCTTTCAACACATCTCCACCCACAACTCCGGGGATCTGGTCTCAGGGTTATCTGGATGTAAAGGAAGGTGAAATCACACTTGGATTTATAGTGGTGAGTAACTAAAAGCACAACCTCTCATTCATATTGCTTTAAAACATATACAGCATATATGTTTCAAAAAAAGGAAGAGTAAAGAATATATTGATTTCTTTGTGGTGTAGAACCAACAATATGGTATGATGCAAGGACTTAATAAAGGATAATCATAGATACAAATTTTTCGGTAGAGTATATTTTAGACAAATGTGTCTTTTGAATATGTAAATCCTACATTGTAGGTTGTTCCTCTTAAATTTTTTCTTTTGTTTCTGCAGTGGTAGGAAATGTTGAATAACCGTCCAGGAGCATGAGCCAAGGTTCAGGTTCCTTACTGAGATCCCCAGAATGCCAATATTTGCAATGCAAACAATTAGTATGCCACTGTGTGAAGGGCCTTGACACCAGCCTGCCTGCCTCTAGGTGGAGCAGCGTCTCTATTAAGCAGTCCTCCTGCTTCCACAGACCCTGCTTTGACACAGGGGTAGCTGCACTAAGCTGCCTTTCAACCTAGTAATTGACTGCGCCAGGTTGTCCTGCTGGTTACGGACAAAGACACAGACACAAGTGTGAGTGGCAGACCCTCAGATCATTTTCATGTTGAACCGCCTGGGTCCGGCCACCTCCCCTTCCACAACAGCACCATTGTTTTTTCGGGGCACGTACTCAAGGTCAATGCTGTTTTTGTGCTTGCCTTTCCCTCGGCTCCATACAAAAAGGAGGAGAAAACAAAATAAAACCACACCCAGGAATGTGAAACAGCCCATGGCTGTAGACACCAGTATTGTTTTCAGGTCCAGGGAAAAGGTATTGGCGTTGGTGCCATTGGACAGGGTGTCATTGGAGTCGGTCATGTACATAGGGGTCCTGTTGGCATAAAGGAAGCGGTCTGAAGTGAATCCTTTCACAGTCAGGGAGGCTGTGTAGGTATCGTTCCCAGCAGCGTTGCTGGCAATGCAAACGTACATCCCACTGTCTTGGTCCTGGGCAAAGCGGATTTCCAAGGTGCCGTCACCCAACACGGTAGCTCTGCCATTGGACTTGGCGGTGATAAAACGCCTTCGCGGCGTCACCCAGGAAATCACAGGCTGAGGGTCCCCGTCCGCACTGCATTCTAACTGGACCGTCTGCCCTTCCTCCACTAGCAGATGCTGCAACTTCTTCTCACGGATTTTGGGTTTTTTGCAGGTAAAGTAAAAAGAGAGGGCAGTGCTGTGGAAATCCTGGAAGGACCGCTCACGGATGGTGTCTGGGCCAGCACACATGGGCTGCTGGCCGCCAAACTGCAGGGTGGGGTGCCGCTGCAGGATCCAGAGGAGGCGGCAGTCGCAGGCCAGGGGGTTGTTGTTAATGCTCAGGACCTCCAAAGCCCTAGGGGAGGAGAAGGCATTCTCTTCCAAAGTTTCCAGTAGGTTCTGAGACACATTGAGCACGCGAAGGAAGCGGAGCCCTTGGAAGGAGTGTGGCTCAATGGTACGGAGCTGGGCCCCCACTATGTGAAGCTCCTGAAGGCGGATCAGGTCAGAGAACATCCCTGCTTCGATAGTGCTGATGGGGTTGTAGGAGAGGTTAAGGTGGGTCAGGTAGACCAGGTGTTTAAAGGCCAGGAAGGGCACGGTGGAAAGGTTGGTATTGGTGATCGAGAGAGAGGTGAGGTTGAGACCATGGAGGCTATTGGCAGGCATCATATCCAGTAAAGGCCAATAGTCAATCTCTAGGTGCTTCAGGTGGAACAATCTTTTAAAGGCATACACAGGCATAGTGTTGATATTGAGATGCTTCAGATGCAGGCTCACGAGGCTGTGGAGGTGGGAGAGGGCTTCTGTTGGTACCGCGGTGAGGTTGCACTTCTCCAGGGTGAGCTGCTCCAAGCTAAGCAGTCCACTGAAGGCCCTGTGTGATATATAAACCAGATCATTGTCCCCCACCTCCAGAGACTTCAGGTTATGCAGATCCTGGAACATGTAGTCCAGTAAGATGACAATCTTATTCTCACTGATGTCCAGCTTGGTGAGGTTGGACAGCCCCGTGAATACCCCCAAGGGGACCAACTTCAGGCGATTGCCTTTCAGGCGGAGGGAACGCAGGTTGAAGAGACTGTTAAATGCTCCCGGCTCCACATTGGCGATGATGTTGTCACTCAGGTCTATCTCCTCGAGGAGAGGATATGATAGGAATTCTTCAGGGTTGACGCTTTTCAGTCTGTTCTTGCTGAGGTCCAAGATTTTGGTCTCGATGGGGATGCCCTCCGGGATGGCGATCAGTCGCCTCCTGTGGCAGCTAACAGATTTGTTCTGGGCGGAGCACTCACAGCGAGCAGGGCAGCCGATGGTGGACCCCATGAAGATGAACACCACAGCCAGACCCAGGAACGGCTGCCAACATGATATGGCCGGGTGAAGCATGACTCCACCTCTTAGTCTACGCCTTGGTCACGGGCCTGCAGGGGAAGCGGCAGAAGAGAAAAGAAAAGGTG
The DNA here is from genome assembly GCF_014108235.1 of Myotis myotis. NCBI lineage: Eukaryota > Metazoa > Chordata > Mammalia > Chiroptera > Vespertilionidae > Myotis > Myotis myotis. The sequence goes on from NW_023416316.1 coordinate 66,308,834, forward strand.
GGTCAGCACATGGAAAGGTAAAGGGAAAGAAAAAGGCAGAAGTACAGTGGAAAGGACGCAGGGTTTGGCATCACGTAGATCTGAACTGAAATCCGAGAGCCTCCAACATTAGCAGCATGATCTCGGATAAGCTTCTCACCTCCCTGCAATCCGGTTTTCTTGGCTAAAACATGGAGGTAATGGTGGTAATAGTAGCTTCCTACAGTTAGGACAATTACAGTGTTTGAAAACTATTAGAGACTATACACTGTCCTGCATAGACTGTGAGGCAAAACCACATATATTTTCTAAAAGGCTCTATTTTGAACTCAAACAACTAAAGCAGGGAGTGACTAAGAGAAAACGGGTTCAGTGTGAATCAGTGTCTGCACCTCTCCTGTTTGGGTTGTTGTCCTGTGTTTGAAAAGATGCCAACAGAAGCTCCATACAACACCAGGCCACAGGGTCAAAGACAAAACAAAGTCTACATCCTGGGTAAGAACTTGAGACTTTCCTTTACATATAGAATGTGTTCTTTAACTTTAAAAAAAAGAACTTTTAATTAGAAAGTATACTTCTTTCAGAATTCAGTAACTTTGATGTATGAAAGGATTTCCTTTTTTTGAGATAAACAAAAAGATCCTCAAAATCTCTGTGTATTCTTTGTGTTTGTCATCAGGACAAGGCACCAACATAGGGATGATGATGAAAATGTTTTCTTAAGTTCTGAGGTTCAATACTGAAGAGTGGGAAGAGTTATTTTAAGAAAAATGTTTTTAAATAATAAATGAGCTATCATTCTTTCATATTCAAGTTCAAATCCAGTGAACCTGTAAACTGAAATCAAAGAGATATCAAATGAGCTCAGAAGTGAGCATGCTTTACCTGCAGTTACTTAAACAGACATGAGTAACAAGAGGTGTGTTGTTGAGCTGTGCTTTTCAGCCTGGGGTCCCCGGGGTACACTTAACACATAAACACCTTACCTTAGGCATAACAACTCTAAAGCAATATTTTTAGATAAAAAAGTATTTGATAAGCTTCAGTGTCTACTCCTGAATTGTAAAAGAACAATTAATAAAAGTACAGGTCTCCAATCACAATGTTTACATATATGTTTCTGTCTATGTGCAGGTATATCTCTCTACATCTAAACAAATTGTCCATAAATAAAAACCAGGATCAACCTGAATGATGAATAACTAACTAGAAAAATGTTGCCAAAATGTAGAAACAAGGTAAAGATACAGAAAGTGCTAGCAAAATCAATTAGATGAGAACTAGAGGTCTGTTGCACGAAGAAATTTGTGCAATAGGCCTTCCCTTCTCCTGGCTGCCGGCACCGGTTTTCCTCTGGCACCTGGGACCCAGGCCTTAGCTCTGGCCGGAGCTGCCTTCCATCGTCCATCTTCATAGATCCGGCTCGCCTTCAGTCTTTGTCCTGCTGCTTGGAGCCTACATATGCAAATTAACCGCCATCTTTGTTGGCAGTTAATTTGCATATTGCGCTGATTAGCCAATGGGAGGCATAGCAAAGGTACAGTCAATTACCCTGTTTGTCTATTATTAGATAGGATATGAGTTCTAGTTATTGAAAAAGATGTGATAAAACTTTTGTTTGTAGATCAAATTAATGTCTGCCTTGAAAACTAAAGAAAATTAATTTAAAAATTCTAACAAATAGGAGGATTAAGTAAATCAACATGTTATAAAATTTAATTGTTTTTTTCACAGTATATAAAACAGAAAATATTATTGTAAAAAATAATTCCAGTCACAGAATCTCTGGGGGAAAAAATTACACAAATTCCTTAGAATTAACTTAATAAGAAATACACAGAACTAATCAAAGCTTACCAAAGGAGGATATACTATATATTTTAATAGAAAAATTTGATGTTAGATAGATATACATCTAACAAAGATTACTTTTTGGACTTGAAAAATTCTAAAGTTTATTTTGAAGAATATAAATATGAGAATAATTAGAAACTAATAAAAACAGACTTACCCTATAAGATATTTAAATATAACTTCTAAAACTATAATCAAGCAGCATGATACTGATACAAAAATATACAGTGAATGAGACAGAAACATCAGGAATTATATCTAAATATATTTGAAGTCAGTGTATGTGAAAGGTGGCACTTTAATTCAGTGAGAAAAATAAAATTATTGGCTATACTTGGCTAGATATTGAGTGCAAAAAGTTGCACATAAACTTCACTAAAATAAATTCCAGGTAAATTTAGAATAAAAATATAAGAAGAAAGCTTAATAATTTTATAATAGAGTTGAAATGCATTTTCTATAACTCAACTAGAAATCATGAAAAAAAAAAACCACCTGTTCAATTTTATGCATTTAAAAAATAACAGATGAGGAAATAAACAACATACACAAAGGCAACCTAACTGAACTAAAGAATACATTTTAGATTCATAATAGTTTAAAGATATTATTAAGAGCTATTTATTTGTGCTCGCTTCGGCAGCACATATACTAAGAGCTATTTATTTAATACTAAGGGAAAGAGCTTAATGTAATAAAAACTAAAAGCAGCTAATATCTAAAAAGATAAAAACTTCACTAGTAAGCAAAGAAATGCAAATTAAACAACAGGGGTATATCATTGTTGCCTGTCAGATTGACAAAGTTCAATAATTATTTTTACTCAGAATTAACAAGCGCAGAAGGAACTGAGAGAAGGAATACAAACTGGTACAACCTTATGGAGCTTCAGATACAACAATGAGGTTAGTTAATATATTGACTTTAAATATATCAATGTTTAACATGTTAATCTCTTTGATTCACTTTTTGTCCTTGTTAATTTTAAAAAATTTGTTATAACCACTTTATAGAGGTATGGTTGACATATAAAAAGCTGTACCTATTTAATGCATGTAACTTGAGTTTGGAGATAAACATACATCTGTGAAATCATCAACACGGTTTATGCAATATTATATCCATCACCTCCAAAAGTGAGTAAATCTCATGAACCTTTTTTCCCCTAGGAATGTATCATAAGGAAATAATGTAATTCAAATACATAGATGTTTGGTGCAGGTTCTTCTGGGTTTAGTTTGTTCTTTTTATTTATTTTTCTAAGGCAGAACCTTATATCATTGATTTTTTTCTCTAGTATAAGCTTTTAAAACTATAAATATCCTCCATGCATTTAACAAACTTTAATATATATTTTAAAAATTATTCTAGCCAAAACATTTTTCTAATTTGTGCTTTCTTTTTTGAATCACGGATGGTTTGGGAACTGAGTTACCTTATTTCCAAGTATTTAAGTCTTTTCTATAATCTTATTTTTAATTTCTAATTTAATTCTGTTGTGGTCAGAGAACATACTCTGCAAAATTTCAGTCTTCTGAAATCAATCTCGGTGACCATTCCATGTGCACTTGAAATAGAGATGTATTTGCTGTTTGGGGTGCTGTTTGGCCTGTAAAAAGCATTAATAGGGTTGATTAATAGGGTTGATTGTATTGTCAAGATTTTCCAAGGTTTTAGTAACCTTTTCAAAGTTATTCTAAGAGATACCTGTTAAAATCTATAACTATGAAGGTAAATTTGTCTATATTTTCATAAGTGTTGTAGGTTTTTGTTTCATGTATTTTGAAGCTCTGCTATTAAGCACATGATCAACTTCTAATGTATTGATTTTTTGTCACTGGAAAGAGTCCATCCTGTGTCTGGTAATACTCCTTGTCTGCAGGTTATTTTGAATGATTGAGATAGCCACTCTGGCTGTCTTAAGCTTCATGTTTTCATGGTATACCTTTTTCCATCCTTTTACTTTCAACAGATTTGTCTTTGTAGTAAAGAGCTTCTCTTATACGCAGCACGTGGCTACTTCTTGCTTCTGAATCAGTCTGATGGTCTTTACAATCTCTGCCTTTTGTAAGATAGCTTTGTCCATTTAAACTAAATATAATTACTAATATAGTTTCACTTGATTTTGCCATTTTATTTGTCGTCTATTTGTTTCTTGAATATTTTTATTCCTTTCTTTCTCCTTTATTGTCTTACTAGAGGCCCGATGCACGAAATTCGTGCAAGAGTAGGTCTTCACAGCCCCGGCTTCGTCTGGACAGTCGTTCAGCCATTTGGTCGATTTGCATATTATGCTTTTATTATTATAGATTATTTGAATCAATTATTTTTTTAGTGTTACATTTCAATTTCTTCTTAAATCTACACTAATAAAAGAGAAAAATGGTAATTGGCGTACGGCGCTACCGTTTTCATTGGCTAATCAGGGCTATATGCAAATTAACTGCCAACAAGATGGCGGTTAATTTGCATATGTAGGCACAATGCAGGGAGGCGAAAGGGAAAGCAGGAAGAAGCCCCCTGCCACTGACAGTGATTGGAAACCCAGGGGGGAGCTAAGAGCTGGGGGGCAGGGCAAAGGCGGCCCCGGGGCCGCCTTTGCCCTGCCCCCCAGCCATGATCGGAGAATCAGGCGCCTTTGCTGCCCTGGCCAGTGATAGCAGGAAGTAGGGGTGGAGCCAGCGATGGGAGCTGGGCATGGTCGAAGCTGGCAGTCCCAGGAGCTAGGAGTCCCTTACCTGGGCCTAAAGCGGAGCCCAGGATCGCGGGGCGCTGCAGCTGCGGGTCCCCGCTGCTCGGGTCGGACGCCCAGGCCAGAGGCGTTAGGCCTGGGCAGGGGCGGAGCCTGCAACCGCAGGGAGCTGGGGGGGCGGAGCTGGGGATTGGGGGGATATGATGGTCCCCTTGCCCAGGCCTGAAGCCTGGGTCAGAGGCGTCAGGCTTGGGCGGGGGGTGGAGCAAGTGATCAGAGGGAGATGGGGGTCCCCTGTCCAAGCCTGACACCTCTGGCGGAGGCGTCAGGCCTGGGCAAGGGGCCGATCAGGCGATCGGAGGGTGATGGGGGTCTAGGCCTCTGGCAGAGGCATCAGGCCTGGGCAAGGGGCAGAGCCAGCAATCGGAGGGGCCTGGGGGTCCCCTGCCCAGGCCTGACGCCTGGGCCAGAGGCATCAGGCCTGGGCTGGGGGCAGAACCAGTGATGGGGGGAAATGAGGGTCCCCTGCCCAGGCCTGATACCTCTGTCAGAGGTGTCAGGCCTGGGCAAGGGGCCAATCCTGCGATTGGAGGGTGATGGGGGTCAATGCCTGAGGGCTCCCAGTATGTGAGAGGGGGAAGGCTGGGCTGAGGGACACCCCCCGACACACACACACCCAGTGCACGAATTTCGTGCACCGGGCCCCTAGTTTCCTATATATTTACTTACATTATTTTTATTTGTTTCTCTAGGCATTATGGTATACATCTTTAATTAAGTAGATTGTAATAAAAGTTACAAATTGCTTCAAGGAAAATATATTGTAGCCCTGCAGCAATATATTTCCATTTATCCCTCCTCTCAGTCCTGGTGGAGTGAGATGTGGTTCTAGGCAAAGTGAACAGTATGTGCAAAGACATGGAAATCTAGGGGAACACGCTGTGATGGGAGGATTAAAGTAGTCCAGAATGGTTGGAGCAAAACAGGAGAGAGTAGAGGCTGAAAAGATAATTAGGGGCATGATTTATGAGGGGTGTGTAAACTGTGATAAGCTGTTTGCACTTTATCCTGAGGGCAATGACCAGCCATTAAAGTGTTTTATGAAAGGAGTGATATGATCAGATTTACATTGTGGGAAGATTAATCTCACTGTGGAAATAAAAATATAGACTTGCAGGAGAGAAAAACATGAGGCTGGAAACTCAGAAATCTGTTGCTTTAATTCAAGCCAGAATAAAAGTGCTCTCGATCAGGGTCATAGAAGTAGGCTTGGGTAAATGGACAGATTCCAGAGAAGTTTTGAAGCAGAATAGAAATGCTTTAGTTAAGGATTGGCTGTGAGGAGAGAAAGAGGCAAAGATGATTTCGAGCCTTTTGTCAAGTGGATGGGACCTGGTCATTCACTGAGATGGCAAGCTTAATAGCAGTAACAAAATCTGGAATTTCTGGTTCCCTTCTATCTGTCTATCACTGGGCCAAGATGTATGGGTTCCTTAGGCAGATTAATGATTTTATACTTCTTAAAATAATACGTTTCAAATACTTTTTGGTATTTCTTTGGTAGGGCAGGAAAAACTATTTTCCTATTACAATTATATGACTCTACATTCAATATAAAAGTTTTATTACACACTGTGCATTTCAGTTTATTTTAAATTGATGGTGAAGAAGAAGCTATTTTTAAAAGATCCCACCAGAGTGAAAAGTCTTTTCTGGCAGTATTTGTTCAAGCTACACATCACTAGTTAGGTAAGGAGATAGCTGGCATCCTACTTTGGTTGTTGTTTAGGGAAAGGTTATTGTCTTGCATAAATCACTTAATCTGTCCCTGAGTATATCTAACATGGAAACGACAGCATCTAATCCAATCATGGCTGCAACTTAACCGGAAAGAAGCTCAACGTAGCTGGATAGTATCTTGCATTATTTTTTCCTCTTAAAATTGGTTATTGTGGTTCCAAAGTGAAGGACAATTACAAAGAAGGATGGGTAAGTACTCAGTAAGCAGGCAGAAGACAGGCTCCTTGAGGATCTGGAATACCTCTGCCATTCTACTACTGTCTCAGCTAGGCAGAAGTAGATAAACGTGGGCCATCTCTCATCATAGCTCTTTGATGTAGTTTAGAAACGGTGTAGGAAGGTTGTGCTTTATTACTCTCAGCACAAATATATCTCAGTTTTAGTTCAGAAGGGCAAACTGCTGACTCCATTTAACTTTCACTGTCAGTAGAAGTTGTACAATCAAAGTTTTCTCATAATGTCCAACTGTGACCAAGGTTTGACAAGTTAACTTCGTTTCATTAAGAATAAAGCAGGAAACTACAATCTGTAGGGATCTGACAAGGGACTCTCCATTGCTTCTGATCAAAGGGATGCTCAGGCACAATGATTACTATGTGAAGTTGGATAGGTTCATACTTATGCTTGTTGTGAGTGAGGTATTTGTAGTCCATTCTATTAGTGAAAGAAACACAGACAAAACCTTCAGAAAGTAGATTTAAAGAAGCAATATGAAAGAATAGAAAATGGCAAACATTTGGACTCAGAAATACCTGGCTCAAATTCTGAGTTTGACATTTGGTAGCTGTGGGACATGGGTAGGCTAATACATCAATATTCACCATCAATATTTCTCATCATTTCCTGTTGATTTGTGAAAATAAAACAGAAAAGATCACAGGTGGTATATTTCAGATGCTTAGCACATAAATAATAGCTGCTATTTTAAAAATTTTATGAGATAATGAAGCAATATCCAGTAAGAGAATGCATGCCAAAGAAAGACATAGACTTCCTCTGGGGACTGAGTAGGGGACACTGCAGAAAGAGGTCCTCAAATGGGTGACACAGTGATAGAGAGAAATAGATTGTTAGACTGGAGGAGAAATGAAGAATTTCAGCCAGCCACTGTTTTAAATAACACACGAAAGAAAAGAGATGATGGTTGTATGCTGTTTAAAAAGAAAGGTTAGAAGAGAAACAACTTCTTTGATGGATAAGATAATGATAAATTGCTTAGCCTGGGAATTCTATGATTAATTTAGTTCTCTGATAGCAACAGAACAAGGGCACAAAACAATAAATGAATAGCGCGGAAATCTAGTATTTTTCCCCCAGTAAAGTTATTTCTCAAATGGAGAGAGGTGGGTGATGAGGGGGGAAAAAGTAAAAGAAATGATTTAATGAATAAAGGTGTCTAAAACACATCTGAGGTTATAAATTCCAGGTGTCTAAACTGTAAACTCAGAATTACTGGTCTGTGCCTAAGTTAGATAATTAAGAGCTGTGAAAGTTGCATAAAACATTTGAAAACTAAGAGAAATCCATTTTCATGTGAGCAAGTCTCGTGTCACCAGGTTCACTGAAGGACCCAATGAACTTGAGATTGAACCGCAAAATCCCCTACCTGGCAGGAAACACTAGATTTGAACTGTTTTTCTACAGAATAAAGTTTATCTTTCTATATGATTCCAAGTAATCCTCCAAAGCATTGTATTTTTATCCTTTTTTGCTTTACTCATTTTGGTAAGGAGGGAATGGAAACTTTCAAACTTAAGGCTCAACTTGAAGAACATTTAAGGTGGAAATAGCCAACAGAAACCAGATTTGGAGAGCACCCAATAGGTTTTATATTACTATGAAATTATTTTTAAAACAAAACTTACAAATACAATGATAAAATGACTCAGTGGCTCATGCAGATAGGAAAGCAGTTATCTACCACCGTAGATAACCCTTAATTAACCATATGCAGATTAGCATTTCTGTAATACCTGAAGATGGCATTTTGATTTCTACTTTCTTGGAGAGACTATTAAATGCTTGCAATTATCATCTAGTTAGACTCTAGCATTATCTATATAGGCTTCTATCTGTATGAAATTAGCTCTTCATGTATTTTAATGCAGTGATATTGCCATAAAATTGGTCATACAACTAGTAAATTGAACAAGCAGGAGTCACAGATGTAGTCAAATAGGATCTTAACCCCCCCCCCCCCCCCCGCCCCATTGTCCCTTTATAATTTATTGAGGAGAGGTAAGGAGACCAGAAAAGTTTTATTTAAACTAGAACTGTCATAGATAACTTAGTGTTTTCTGGGAATAGCAGATTTTAAAACTGATTCCTTTTATGGGGCAATTTCTGGGGCTCTTTGGGACCCACAATCAAGGGATGTCTCATTGGTAGTTCCCTTGATCTGGTAGTTCTCTGTTCTGGTTTGTTGAGTAGTTATTCCCGGAATATTCACTTCCAGCTAATATTTGCTGTATTTGCTGAGGTCCCTCAAGGGGAGATTATGGAAAGAACCTTTGATAACCCTTACTGGCTCTTGCATGCATGCTGCCCTCATTTGGTATGGGAGCACTCATTTGTCCAGGAAACCTTTGTCAGTGCAGAATAGTCGTAATACAACAGCAACTTCCTTTACCACAAAACAGGCTAACTAGCCTAACATTTGTTCTCTAGGTTTTCCAGGGAGAAGCCACACAGAAGTCATGATGTGCCCTTGACTAGAGCGGAAGACTCTGAAAGATTCCACACGTCCTGGTGAAGCACTTGTTTTCAGGAGAAGGGGGAAGCACTCTTCTTGCCTGTTGAGTCATTTTTCTAAGGTTAGCCTGTGTCAGTAATGGAGCCAGTACAGTGGGGCCTTGACTTACGAGTTTAATTCGTTCCGTGATGGAGCTTGTAACTCAAATTACTCATATATCAAATCAAAAAGTGAACGAGACACGTGATGCTGGGCTGATGTTGTGGCATTCACTGTGATGTTTGCTGCGCCAACTAGCGGTGGGGAATCTGAAGCTGGCTCATAACCTGAATTTTAGCTCGCAACTCAAAGCAAAAAATCGGCCGAGAGATGGCTCGTATCTCAAAAAACTCGTTAGTCGGGACACTCGTAAGTCAAGGCCCCACTGTATTTCTATGTGTTTTTTTTGTTTGTTTTTTTTACTTCAAAGGCAGAACTCAGACCTTTTCCCTGTACTTATCCCATCCTTTCTTATACATTATCACGAATACATCTCATCTCAAATAGATAGCAAATGTAACCATTTAAAAAAAACCCACAATTTTTATAGTAGTGCATCCTTTTAAATATAGAGAAGAACCTAAAATTTCCTCATCTTCCCCCTGGTCTATGCTTTGGTATCTTTTTCATTGTTCCAAACAAGCTTTCCCCTGGACTGTATTTCAAAACATGGAGTTTATTTTGTACTCAAGGGATTAGTAAGCAATTATCAAAGCTTGTCCTAAGTCATTCATTAATAGTTTCTGTTTAATCTCTCCCTGAACTGGAGAGCCCTGTGTTCTTGTGTTTATTTTGATCTCTTTGAAATGCAAATTATTTGCTGTCCTACAGTTTTGGGTCTCCTTTTGGCCTACATGGAAATACTTGGACATGAGTATGCCTCTTCTACTTCAACCTTTTAAACATGAAAGTAGTTTTGTCTGGCTTTGAGATGTCTCTTTGAAATTAATATGATTACTTAAAGGGTAGTTAGCATAAGATGCTGATGGCCTCACAAATGTGATATTCAATGCTCCAAATCTGGAGGGCAGTATAAGGTAACTGGATAAGAGCATAGATATGCAACTATATAAATGTGTTTAAATCTTAACCCTCTCTTATTCTCAGTTTTCTTACCTCTAAAATGAGAATAATAGTAACTATCCTACAGGGTTATTTTGAGAATGAATAAGATGTAAACATGTATGTAAAGTCAGAGCTCTATACATGTTGATTATCTTATTTAGAGAAACATAATATTGCAAATGGTATCTCTTGGACATCAAATCTCTTAGTTAAAGGAATACTAAAAACCTTTCCTGATGTAGTCACCTCCTAGGTAACTTGGAGGCCCTGGGTTAGTCTGTCTGGGTAGATAGTAAGGTCTGTTAAGTATCTCATAGTACAAAGGAGAAAACTGAGGTAACCATAACTCAGGGCAAACATTCCTGTTAATGAGTTTTTGAAATATGTTTCTCACTTTGAAGTGAACAAACAAAAAAATAATCTTCCTTTTTTGGTAATTGTTGTTCAGTCCTCAAGATCCACCCAGGTGAAAGGTGTGAGCACAGAAAACCACCTCTTCTCTTTCATAAGATTAGTAAGTTTTCCTTGGGAAAGTAAGATCAAATGAAGGAGAATTCTGTTAAGTAGTTTCCCCTTCAGATCCCTCCATTTTATCTACTGTTCTAAGCAAACTGGACTCTTTGAAGTGTGGGGATGCCTGAATGAGTCTCTCAGGAGATTACCTGGTTTTAATTACTTGGTGCTGAAGGCACCTAGACATTTTAGCTTCTTTCTTATTTAAAGCTGCTCAGACAAGATAGCTGTTTTAAATCCCATCTGGAAGACTCTGGAAATGAACAGATAGAAATTTCTGCCAGCTTTTGTAACAGATAAAGCCTGAAATCTCAGTGGCTTAAATCAGTAGTTTATTAGTTCTGCTCCATGAAAACGGAGGGGCTTGTGCCTATTCTTGTCTTTTCTGCCTATGTATTTTGCAGCTTCTCCCTCTTCTAGATCATTAGAGTCCTTTCCATTCCACATGGAGAAAGACAAAAAGGATTATGGGCAGGAGTTTTTCATGAATCAGACCTGACAAGAGCACTCATAATTTCTGCTCATATTTATCAGCCAGAACTCAGTCATGAGGGCACACCTATGTACCTATGAAGAAGAGAAAGCTGGTTTGGTAAGTAGTCAGGTTTGCTCTGCCGAAATAAACATAAATTGATATAAAATATCTATTATTATGGATCTATTTAAGCTTGTATTATTTATGTTGTTCCATAAAGGTTTAGGCATCTAGAAAAGTTATCTAAAACATCAGATGCAATTTTACATTCAGCTTTTTATTTTACGTGTTATAGAAATAAACACCATAATAGCTTGCCACAAAATGCTTCAACTTTAGCATTTATTGATGTAACTAATTCTCTATCTTTGCTAGATAGAGAATTGCACCTAAAGTTCCCATTTATGTGCCTGTTCTTAATTCATACTCAGTCATTATTAGATGGCTAGGTGATATAAATTTTTATCATTTTTTAGCTACTTTTTAGACAAGAAATGAAGGAAACATACAGTGTTTTACAGGATATAACAAATAAAACCTCCTGATGTAGTTCACCCTAGGGATAGGTTGTAAAGAGGCTCTGGATTCGTCTAAGCAAGAACTTGTAATTCTTTACATCCCAAGACACTCGTAACAGATTTCAGCCTCTAACTTTAGAAGATATTTGGGGACTTTCCCTTATTTTTAGAAAGTAATGGCTACAAACTAATTGCTTGAATTCCCTCCATGAAAGAGTGGAAAACTATCAAAGAAGAAAGCTGGGACATAGAAATGAGTAAAGGCACTTTATAATCTAGTAGGAAAACTCTGTCCAGTAAATAAGTGAATTATATTAATATAATTATAATACTAGAGGCCCAGTGCATGACATTTGTGCACTGTGTGTGTGTGTGTGTGTGTATGTGTGTGTGTGGTCCCTCAGCCCGTCCTGCGCCCTTTTGCAGTTTGGGAGCCCTCTGGGATGTCTGATGGCTTAGGTCCGCTTCCCATGGGGAGTGGGCCTAAGCTGGCAGTTGGACATTGTTAGCGCTGCTGCCACTGTGCTCATCAGCAGTCAGCCTGGCTGAGTGGCGCTCCCTACTGTGGGAGTGCACTTATCACCAGGGGGCAGCGCCTGCATTGAGCGTCTGCCCCCTGGTGGTCAGTGGATATCACCCTTTTATTATATAGGATAATTAACTTGTTTACTGGACAGAGTTTACTTGAGTGCAAAAAGCAATGTCTAGCATGGAGAAATAATTGCATTATCTGTGACTCATCTCCTTAAACTATTATGTAGGAATTAAAATTATGATTATGAGATATTTAATAACTCAGAAAAATTTTACATGAAAAAAGTAAGGTATAAATTTGTACCTATTTTTACACCATATAAAAAAATAAGCTTAAAATGGAGACTTAAATGTTAGACCTTAAATGATACACATGCTAGAAGGAAACAGGAAAACACAGGAAGTAAATTCTTTGACAACACTCTTAGTAATATCTTTTTGGATATTTCTCAAGGGATGGACACAAAAGAAAAAGTAAACAAATGAGACTACATTTAACAAAAAAGCCTTTGCACAATGAAGGAAACTATTAAAGTGAAAAGACAAGTTGCTGAATGGGAGGAGAAATTCACAAATGAACATCTGATAAGTGGTTAATATCCAAATACAGAATTCATACAACTTAATACCAAAATAACAATCTGATTAAAAAATGGGCAGAGGACCAGAACAGACACACCTCACTCCTGTCAGAATGGTTATCATTAATAAATCAACAAATAATGCTGATGAGGATGTGAAGAAAAGGGAACTCTCATACACCATTGGTGGAATTGTAAATTAGTGTAGACACTATGGGAAACAGTATGAAGATTCCTCAAAAAATTTTAAATTGAGCTGCCATATGATCCAGCAATTCCATATCTGGGTATTTAAAGGAAACTAAAACAGTGACTCAAAAAGATATATGCGCACCTATGTTCATTGCAGTGTAACTAGTAATAGCCAAAATATGGAAGCAACCTAAATGTCCATCAGTAGATGAATGGCTAAAAAAGTTGTGGTACATAAATATGATGGAATAATATTCAGCAATAAAAAAATGAAATTTTGCCATTTTCAACAACATGGATGGACCTAGAGGGTATTATGTTACATGAAATAAATCAGAGAAAGACAAATATCATATGAGTTCATTTTTTTAAAATAAGTGAATAAATAAAATAAACAGAGCCATAGATATAGAGAATAAGCCAATGGTTCTAAAGGGGAAGGGATTCAAGGACGGCAATTTTAAAATACATTTGTATCATCTATTATGAATATTAAGTGAAAAATAACCATCCACATAAAACAGAAGACTAAAAATACATCAATATGTTAAATTGTGCTACAAGTAGTGTGTATTTATTCTATAAGTCCTTTTTTTGGTTCATTTTTTAAAAATTTTTTTCAATGCACATTATACTACACTCATTTTGGGGGAAAAAAGAATATAAAAATATGTTCAATCACAGTAAACCTCTGTCCTTGTGGATAACTAATATGCAGACATGATCTGCCATATCTTTCATTTCATTTGTCATTTCACCAAGTTAGGGCAGAAGGTAAGTCCCCTTTATGGATACTATTTCTAGTTCCCTGTGAAAAATTTAGAGCTCTGTAACTACCTTACTATTCCCTACCATATGCTACGGATGCACAGGTCTTATCTGCTCTACTAGAATCCATGCTCTGAGTTGGTACCCACGCGCCATTTTGGAATAGCAGGTCTCAGCTGTGGTGCCTCCAGCCCACAAGCGGAGCGTCAGTCAATGGGAAAGGGAGGGCTCAAGTCATGGGTGCTCGACAGGCAACTGCACATCAGCCTCAGCTGTCTGATTCGTGCGGTGCGGTACCTCTTTTCATACGATAATGCGCTTTTTAATGCCAATTTGTGTCCTACAGAAGGAAGGTGGAGAACAGTGCTCTCGCTCAACACAGCACCTTAAGCAAAACGGTGGTGATCCTTTATACTTAAGTAATAATAGCAGTTTTCAAATGCCAGACATTTGATACCAGTCATGACTTTTGTTGAATCTGTGTATCACCTGAACTATTATTATTTTAAAATCAACTCCATTTTTAAAACCTAAATACTCTGAAAAAGTAAAAATCAGAATGAAAAGTAATTTAAAAATATATGCAATGTTATGTTCTGGCTAAAAATTCTCACCTCCCAAGGCTCTGAACCAGAGACCTGTTCTCCATTTGGGAAAATGGCTAGGATTAAAGCAGTGTTAAAACCAAGTCTTTCTCCTCGTTGCAATCAGAGGTTGGCAGTAAACTAGAAAAGGAATAGCTTTATCTTCATTTGTTTTTCAGTGTAACGGCATGAATAATTTGTACCTCCTAAAATCAGAGTATCGCATTGGAATGGATCCCATACTTTGGGAAAGATAAAAGACTGATATAATGGACCTTTCACTTCTGATCATTTATCAGAATTCCATCAGAGCAACAACACAGAACCAGTCAACTATCTAAAAAAAGCTGGAACGGGCACTTGCACAGAAGCCCCTCGACTACACTCAGCATGCTACCACTTCCAGCTTCTTCCCCTAGCACTCTCCTCTCAACGCAGTTTCAGCAACTCTTTTCATCTCATTGCTTGACATCAACCCCTGCAGAGAGAGTATTCATATACAGTCTTCTTTCAATTGAGTAATTTCTAATGAGGGTACAGATAATTCAAATCCTAATTTCAATTTCATGATTTATTTCTTTCAGTTGAAAATATGTATACATAGGGCTGATAGCTGTATATATATTCATGTATGTGTGAGTTTGAGTTGGTACCTATGTATATCCTCAAAACAGCTCAAGTTTCAAAATGAAATGTATTTTAATAAACACTGCCTTGCCCAAACCGGTTTGGCTCAGTGGATAGAGCGTCGGACTGCGGACTCAAGGGTCCCAGGTTCGATTCCGGTCAAGGGCATGTACCTTGGTTGCGGGCATATCCCCAGTAGGGGGTGTGCAGGAGGCAGCTGATCGATGTTTCTCTCTCATCGATGTTTCTAACTCTCTATCCCTCTCCTTTCCTCTCTGTAAAAAATCAATAAAATATATTAAAAAAAATAAACACTGCCTTTATAATTATTCTAAGTGTGTGTAGACATTCTTTGGAGACACTATATATATATATATATATATATACACACACACACACACAACTATATATATATATACTTTATATATCGTATACTAGTAGATACATACACATTAGGGAAGCTTGTATATACAGGGGTGGGCAAAAGCTTGTATATACAGGGGTGGGTTTACAATTGTTAATATGGAAAAATAAAAAAAATACAAGATTAAACTGTTTTGCATGCTCACAACTGTAAAACTATTTTTGTCCACTCCTGTATATGCCAGTTTATTTGTATTTTGGTAAATAGTTCTCGAATTATAGGGAATCACATTATTTTAAATTTTATGTTTACCTTCATGCAATATACATGCTAATTATCCTCATTTGGATAATTATCTTGAAAAAACACACCAATAAATGGCTCAGCAAATTGAGATTTTCACGCCTAAAAATGAAGGTGAAAAACAGCTTACATAAAGAACTGATTCTGGCAATTCTAACTTCATTTTATAGGAAGCAATGTCATTTGAAGTCTTAACTCAGCAACTTCAGGGGTATAATTCACACATTATGCTTATGTGAAACCTTCCAAGTATTTAAAACCAGGTGAAAGCTGTTAGGTTTTCAGATAAGAAAACTAATTTCAACTACGCCTATAGGTAACTTATAATGTGTGGCCAGAAATAAAGCCAATATTAACTACATTTCAGATATAAATTATGTCTGGGTCTTATTAAGTATCTCCCAATATTATATTTTAGAATAATAAAAGATTTATGGCATGCTTACTTTATATGCATTACATTATGAAGTCCTCAAAACAATCTCTTTTGAGGTAGGAATTGTTCTTGTTACCATTTACGGATGGGGAAACTGTCTCTAGGTTAAACTTACTTGTATAAGGTCATGGAGCATAGAGGTGACAGAGGTGTGATTTAAACAAAAGTATTTTTTTAATTTAAATGTTATTTTTCAATTGCAGCTGACATTCAATATTATTTTATGTTAGTTTCAGGTAAACAAGCATAGTGATAAGACAATTTTAAAGTTTACAAAGTGTTCACCCTGATATTTTCAATGTCCACTTGACATCATATGTAGTTTTCACAGTATTACTGACTATATTCCCAATGCTGTACGTTATATCCCCATGACTCTTGTAACTACCAATTTTTACTACTTAATCCCTTCACCCGGCCTCTAACACCCCTCCCCTCTGTCAACCACCAGTCTTAAACTAAGGTCTGTCTGGCTCTATAGCCTTAGTTACTCTGGTGAGAATAACCCTGGGTGGTAGGTGGTAGCATTTCTACCCCCTCATCAGAATATGCAATTAAGGCATAGGGAGAGCCAAGAAACTAGATCCAGGCCACTGATGTAGTAAGTGGCAGGGTTAGGATTCTAACCCAGGTCTGTCATTGACTCCACAGCCTACTTATGCTTCCTCTGCCCATTCTTTGCAAAAATCCAGATCTGCCATAGCAGAGAAACAAAGAAGTGCTATCTCTCAACATATTTTATAAATTATACAGGCAGAATTTATTATATAATTTATTGCTTTTTAGCTTTATCTAAGTCTTCCAATGTATTAACATTGCATGCTCTCAGCATAGCAAAACCCAAGACGGGACGGAGGTACCTTTGTGCCTGCTCTGGTGACCTAGGTGTTCTCTAATTGGAGTGACCATAGAATATACCATGCAAACTAGGAAACTTCTGTGAAGGGTGGGTGCACTCTGCAAAATAATTTTGGGCAACAGGTGAAAAGCTTGACCATCCCAGGCAAAGCAGGATATATGGCCACTATCCTGGGAGCATAAAGAATTTCTTAGTGACACTCAGAGGCTGGTGTTATCCTTGTGTTCACAGGTTCTGTTATAACTATTCTCCTGGATGCTGGTTTTAAAATTAATTGAGTGCTTTCAATGTAAATCTGATGGACATATATTTATTTTATGGTAATTGATTAATCTAGTTTTAGGAGAAAATTGTCTGACATCAAGCAAGAGGTCTGGAGCCAGAATTGAGCAGCTTCTCCTGCCTTTTGGGAGTTTTGTTATCTTGACAGCCAGAGGACTAACAGTAAGGTGTTGCATTTTAACCTCAAGTAAAACATTGATTTGGGGGTTCTGTTTTTTTCTGTGGAAGAGTGATGCTTATGAATTCTAGTAACCCCAGAGGAAATATATTGCCTTTGACTTAATCCTTGTTATGAACTTCAGTGTAAGAACTCTTCTACAGTGGACTGTGCTATTTTCATGTTAGCAATGTAATAATTGGAAGCCGAGTTCATGTTCAAAGACTTGGAGTGAGCAACCAATTGTCAAGAAATATAATTTTTTTAAAAAAATCCCATTTCTAATTACATCAAAAAGAATAAAATACGTAGGAATAAATTTACTAAGAATGTAAAAGACCTATACACAGCAAACTATAAGAAATTGAAGAAGACAGAAATAAATGGCAGGATTTACCATGCTTATTGGTTGGAAGAATTAACATCATTAAAATGTCCATACTACCCAAAGCAATCTATAAATTCAATAAAATCCCTATGAAAATACCAAAGGAATTCATTCTCAGAACTAGAAAAAATAATCCTAAAATTTATATGGAATTGCAAAAAAATCACCAAAGCATTCTTGAGAAAGAAGAAAGGTGGATGCATCATGCTACCTGACATCAAAATATTCTACAAGGTTATAGTAATCAAAACAGCACGGTACTGGCATAAAAACAGACACATAGCTCAATGAAACAGAATAGAAAGCCCAGAAATAAACCCATGTCTATAGGGTCAACTAATACATGTCAGAGGAGGCAAGAATATACAGTGGCATAAAGACAGTCTCTTCAGTAAATGATGCTGGGAAAACTGGACAGATACCTGCAAAAAAATAGAACTAGACCATTTTCTTACACCATATACTACAAAAATAAACCCAAAATGGATGAGACTCAATGTAAGACTTGAACCATAAAACTCCTAGAAGAAAACATAAGCAGTAACTCTCTGGCATTACTCTGGGCAATGTTATTTGTATACGTATCCTCCAGTGAGGAAAACAAAAGAAAAAATAAACAAAGCGGACTACACCAAACTAAGGAAACCATCAAGAAAACAAAAAGACAGACTACTGAATGAGAAGAGATATTAGAAAATGATACATCTGATAAGGAGTTAATACCCCAAATATGTAAGGAACTCATATAACTTATCCCCCCAAAACCAAAAAAATCCAATATAAAAATGAGCAGAGGACCTGAATAGACATTTCACCCAAAAGGATGTACAGATGGCCAAGAGACCTATAAAAAGGTGCTCAACATCACGAGTCATCATGGAAATGCAAATTGAAATCACAATGAGATATCACCTCACATGTGTCAGAATGTCTATTATCAACAAATTAACAAATGTTGGTGAGGATGTGGAAAAAAGGAAGCCCTCCTGCACTGTTAGTGGGATTGAAATTGGTGCAGCCACTATGGAAAACAGTTTGGAGGTTCCTCAAAAAATTTCACACAGAGCTACCATGTGACTCAGCAATTCCACTTCTGGATATTTATCTGAAGAAATCCAAAACACTAATTTGAAAAGATATATGCACTCCTATGTTTACTACAGCATTATTTACATCAACTGAAGTGTTCATTAGTAGATAAATGGATAAAGAGGTAGTACACATATACAATGGAATATTAGTCATAAAGAAAGAATGAAATTTTACCATTTGTGGCAACATGGGTGGACCTAGAGGCTATTAGGCTAAGTGAAGTGTCAGACAGAGAAAGATAAATACCACTTGATTTCACTTAACATGTGGAATGTACAAAACACAATGAACAACTAACACAGAAGTTAACTCATAGATACAGAAAATAAACTGATGGTTGCCAGATGGGAGGGGGGTTGGAGAATGGGTGAAAAGGTGAAAGGGATTAAGAAGTAAAAATTGCAGTTATAAAAAATCCATGGGATGTAAAGTGCAGCATAGGGACTATAATCAATAATATTGTAATAACTATGTGTGGTCAGTACTAGACCTATCAGGTTGATCACCTCCTAAGTTATACAGATGTCTACTCACTAAGCTCAGATAATGCATGTCAACTGTGGCTGAAGACAAGTTAAAAAAAAGAGAAATCGTAGTCATGATGGTATGCTATGGAAACAGAAGCACAACCATAGATAACATGGAAAGGGAACAGGACGTTTTGGACAATCATATCTGGCTCCAATGTCTGATCTTACAACTGGTAATAACTGTTAATCATGACATGTAAACTCAGGGATCCTCAGTTTCTTAATGTCAAGGATTTTATATCTTCCAACTATTTAGCATTTTTTAATGAGCTGAAGTACATAAAATAGTTGGCATATAGGAAGCAAGCCCTAAGCAAATCCTGGCTCTCCCCTCCTCTCTTTAGACTTAAAATAGCAGTCACACCCCAAGTTCTAGATCTACACCACATTTTTCACATCAGTTATAAAAAGCCACAATCTATCTTTCTCTTCTCTTCTGTCCTTCCTCCATTTTCCTTTCTTTTCTTCCTTTTGTCCTCCCTCTCTCCGTCTTCTCTTTCTTTTCCACCTCCTTCCCTTCTTTCTCTCTCTTCCCTTCCCCTCCTCTTATTCAAACAAAGACTTATGGTGGCCAAATTGTTATAAAATGTACATACTGCACATGGAAAGTAATTTGACAGAATTAAACATTTGACCTTTTAAAAATGAATCATTATCAAAACAATTAGCCATTTAATTAAGCATTAGTTGAGTTAGTCTGCAAGGTCTTTGGGGAAGGATCTCAATGGCCATATCTCATAAAGCGAACACAAAGAATGTGCAAAGTGATGACCACAGTTCTCCTCCGGAGGATAAAATTCTTTGTAGCAAATAGATACATGAATATTAACTTTAAATAAAATGCTCTTCAACATTAGTTTGATTCCTTAAAACCAAATAAAAAAATTCAATATGTAAATGTGTAAGTCCCTTACTATCCTTAGATGGAAACTTCTATTACTGCTCATGGTTGTTTTCATTCTTTTCTTTGACTCTTTTCGTATGGCCTTAATAATAGGTCCTGGAATGGAACCAAAGTCACAAAAGGATCTATAAAAAGGGAATGAAGGAATGTAGATAAAAGAAAGAGGGGGAAGACCAACTGGCAAGGCTCAGGAGGTCATGGTTCGATTCCTGGTCAGGGCATATGCTGGGGTTGTGGGCTTGATCCCCAGTATGGGGCATGCAGAAGGCAGCCGATGGATGATACTTTCTCATCACTAATGTTTCTATCTTTCTCTATCCCTCTCCCTATCCCTCAGAAGTCAATAAAAATATATTTCAAAAAAGGAGAGAAAGAAAGAGAGGAGAGTTAAGGAATCAAACTCCTTTATCTTGATTTAGGAGATTGTGAGGGCATCTAAGGATTTAACGTATGAATTTATTTTTTCAGTACTTTTTAGCATCAGCAGCTGGGTTCCGATAATTGAATGCTGTTTACTGCATAAAGAAGTGAAAAATAGATGTTAATTAGATAAAATTGTCTGATGAGAACAGCAACGTTTGGGAAACCTGGGCCACAAGAAAGACAGACCTTCTGCAAGTTTGTCAAACAAGAGAAAGTTCCCCTCCTTAAGGCAATCCTCCTTTCTCTGTCCTCTCAAAAATCCTCCTAAACATCCTCAAACAACCTCTGTGTGCCTCCCAGTGCAGGGTTGGGATGCCACTCACTGACATGTACAGTGATGGAAACCTTGTGACTTGGACTCACCATACCGCCAACCCCAGATCTTTTCACCAGTTCGGCCAGTTTAAGGAATAAAAGGCTTTCCTGTGTTTTTCATGCCAGTCAATGTTTGGGTATTACGTATGGAATGGCACTGAGGCTGTGAGAAGAAATCAGAACAATTTTTCTACCTGGAATGGTCCTCCTCAATTTACCAGAGCTCTCATTCCTTCACTCCCATCCACACTTCCTTGAACACCACCCTACAGAACTGTGTTAACCGACAGCATGGCGGTCTCCAATTTTAGTGCATCCAGGAATCCTTCTCAGAGCAGGGAGGGGTGTAATTATGATTTATTAGATTCATAAAGTGCCCATGGGTCTTCATTTTTAGTAGGACTCTCAGGCAATTCTGACTTGGGTGATCAGTAGACCACCCCAGTGTAGACTGAAGACTATTCTAAGGAAGTCATACCTCATCAGAGCAGGCGAGACTCCCTCCCTGACTCAAAGAGTTAGCTGTGAGATGGGAGTTCTGAGGCATTTAGAGGGCAGTCATCCACAGGAAAGGTCAATTACTGCCCAGGAAGACACACTGGATGAAAGGGGGCAGGGTGCGGCCCAGCCTCAGGTTTCCAGATGCAGCTTCTGTGGGGCTGAAGTTCTGAAAAGGGACGCTAGGTGTCCTTGAAGACAGAGTGTAGTACTGCTGTGCGGTGCATTCCCAGAGGGTGGGGCCATGACATAGATAACATGTGTGGAAGTAACTCCTTCCTTTTCCCTTTTACTCAAGAGCACAAATAGACTTATGAGTAAGGAAAAATGATGCCATTATATGGAGAGTAATTGATTCACTTCGCTTGCTAATGTGGTCAATCATTCACCAACTTCCACACTTTCGCTGCAACTGGTATAGGATGACTCACCACACCGCTCACAGCTGCTTTGGACACACACAGTAAAGAACTTGGAAAAGACAGTTGGCTTTGTCCTTTCTGGACCTGAGAGGATGAGGGTCCCAAGCTGCCATGGTGGGGATTCAGGAGAGGGCCTGTCCTGAGCTGGAATCCTAAGTGACACGCCCCCCCCCCCCCCCCCCCCTTGTGCGCCCGCCCCAGGTTCCTCTGCACTCCTCTGGGACTGAGGAAACAGCTCCACATGAAGACCTTTATTTCTCTGCACTTTCATTGGGAGTCATGCAGGTCTTTAGGAAAAGCTTTCGGGCAGCTTTTTGAGTGCTGAGGGTTCAATGTCATTTTGAAGAACGATGGGAACTTGTAGAAACATAGGACAGAGCCATCTGGAGTCAGCAAAGCCTGCAGGTTCTATTGGGATAACCTGAAAGCCCTTGAAAATCCTGCTTCTCCGCCTACTCACAATGCTGGTCACCATGGCCCTGTGTGTCACTGCCACCTGGAGTTACACCCTTTCACGCAGGGATTATCCCAGCACTCAAAGTTCCTGGTCAAAGTGTTATTTTCTCTGTTTACCAAATGAAATTACTGACCATCAACAGCTGGGTTTAACAGACATGGAGTAAGTAACTAAGATAACCATCAAAGACATTTACTCAAAAGTTGAAACTGCAGCCATCACTGAAGCGAGCAGAGGAAGTTCCTTGTTTATCACTTTTACCGAAAGAGAGGGTCAACAGGCCAACAGTATGCATAATCTCAACCTAATTGGGAGACTTCCAATCTTATTTCATGCTAGAAAATTCCAAATGCTACTTGCTTTTAGGAAATGCTTGTGACAAGAGTAAAAAATGGGAGATTTAGAAGCATGATACTAACTTATCAGACCTGCCCCAGACACACTTCACGTTGCTCATTCTGTTGCCAGAGGCGTTATTGAATGTCTAGACTTGTGATTTGCATTCAGGACTATCAGAGTGAGGACATGGGAGCACTTTTTTCTCATCATGCATTTAGCTTTAGGGGCTTTGACTTCAGAAATAATTATTTCTATACTTAATAGCTGAGAGGTAAATTTGTGGGTCTGATCCACATTTTTGGTTACTGGCAAGAATTCAGTCATTAAAGTTAAGTCAATACTGTGATTAACATTCTATTTGATGTGCCAATTTTAGTAATGTTATGTACTATTTCAACTATCTTTCCCTTTAAAAGTCCCTGTTAAGGAAAGCGTGTGTATTTGGTTTGGGATACAAGACCTACTGAATAGTGGTATGCTGGTAAATGTTTAACAACCAGTTATCCAAAGAAAAATAAAGGCCTGTTTTCTAGCCTTTGCTGATTTCCATGGTGTAAATACTCCCACAACAGCCATCTAGCTGACCTGTAGAGTCAGCACATTTACAAAATTGTGAAAAAGTAACTGTTGACTCTTGAAAATCTGGTATGAGTTGGACCCAATACACAGAGTAACTGGATCCTACTTTTTAAAATTAAATAGCTCCATTCATATGAGTCTGGGCAATACTTTACATTATTGTATATAAACTTTCTGTGATCAAATGTGGCAGCAAATCCACTGTATTCTTAAACAGTTGTTGTTGGGTTCAAAATACTGGTGTGCCTTATTTTATAAGACTGTTTCGGAGGAATGAGCTACAAGTGACTTGGAAATATCTCAAATTCATTACAGGAGAAACTAAAAACTAACAAAATTATATTTGCCTATCTTAAATAAAACTTTCTTCTGTTAAAAAAAGTAGATATTTATCTATTGTGTTACTACATGTTCAAATTTGGAAGCACAGTGAAAGGTGAAAATGTAGAGAGAGAGGCTCTTAATCATAATTGCTGCTGCTGATTCGAAAGGAAGTGTCTTGAAGATTGGAAGGCAGCACAGACTGATGGTTAAGCCTGTGGGTCAGGCTGGTTTACCACCTACCACCTGAATTAGTGAACTTGGGGAAGTTACTTAACTTGTCTGCCTCAATTTTCCCTGTAAAATGAAATAATAATAGTATCCACCTCATAGAATCATCAAACAAGATATACTAGTATATGCTTAGAACAGTGTCCACAATCTCGTAAGGACCACCTATTGCTGTTTTTATGCTCACAGAGGCCCAGCAATCTGTGCTCTAACAAGCCTGGAGGTAATTTCAACCCACACTAAAGTTCGAGAATGCTGGTTCAGATTACCATGGATATCTGTTTGTTCTAGAGGAGTTGACACCCTTTCTAGAAGAGTTGACTGAACGCCCTCACATTGCCTATCCCAGAATCACCTGAAGAGCTTATGTAAAATGATCCACATATGTGTAAAATAGGAGAAAAAAATTAAATATATCTTTACCTCTGTATGAATAGAATAGCCCTGGAAGAACACAAAGATAATATTGGTTACTTCCTGGGGAAGGACCTGGGTAGATAAGAGGCAGAGGTGGGTCTGAAAAAGTTTCTTTTATATACTAACATTCCTTTTGAATTTTTGATTCACAATTAAAAACTTTTGAAATATTAATAGATATAGTAAAATTATCATATATTATATAATGCTATATATTAAATATATTTAAATATTTAATTTATTTAGTTTATTTAAATATATATATATATATATATATATATATATATATATACACACACACACACATATATATATATGAAATGCAGACCTGTGGGTTTTACACAAAGCATACTAATTCAGAACCCAGAATAAAACCTGCCAAGTCAGAATTCTTGTGGTAGATTCCAGAATCTACATTACACTGGTTAGCATGATGGCGCATAGGCAGAAACCTAACTCACTGATAATTTCCGTGGTGTGAATATTCCCACCACAGACAATTTCTAGCTGTGCTAGTGGTTTGATGCGACCTAAATTGCTCTCTTCACTGGGCCAACAGGATAAAGGCAACATGTCCATTTGCAGAGAGATGGAAGGCATTACTATGGCTTATACCACTTGCAAAGCCTTTATAGGGATACTAGGGGCCCAGCCCGCAAAATCGCGTGAGACCCAGACCCAGCGTCAAGTCCCACCAGCGCCGCAGGATGCAGTGTCAAGGTACCTGACCGGTCTTTGGTCATTACAGCATTACGACCACTGAGTTTTTATTATATAGATTGTTAGGACTTTGAGGTAGGAGACTTGGGTTGTAATCTGGCCGTGCCACTAACTGGGTAAGACCCTTCATTTTCCTTTCCTCCATTTCCTTATCCATCAGTTGGCACAAAAATGCCAACTATCCTCATTACATCATTGGGTCAAATGGGATTAGATCTGACACCATTTCTAAAGTGCAAAGTTAATGTAAAAGGTAATTAAATCTGGCTTCCATGGATTGATTACACATTTATGACATTTTAACAACATTTTGAATTTAGTTGGGACAGAAATCTCTTACCCAGCAAATAGAGCACGAGTTTCTAAATTACTTAAAAATTACACAAAGCTTATGTTTAAAAATCTATTTCCCCAATAAGAAAATACAGAGGAGATTAATTGCCTGTCTTTAATCCTATTCCGGTTGTACCAGTGTATGGATTTTATAGTAGCTCTACTACTACAAAAGAGTTTATTATTCCAACAGAACTGGGCACATTCAACTCAAATTGATCTACGACGCCCTTGCCAAAAGGGAAGCATTCCCTTTATCTGAATTGTTATTAATGACCTTCCCACAGGCTGTACATTGCCACATGTGACCCTGCCCACACATAAGAGGGATGTAAATGAAGTGATGGCTTGAGCAACGAATTAAAACAATCCAGGAAGGTGCTTTCCCTTCCTGCACACAGCCTGCCTCGCCGCCTTTGTTCCAGTAGATGAAGCTGGCATCTGAGTTTGAGTGGTGCCCGGAAAGATGCTGCCCTCAACACCTCTACCTAAAAGGCAGCCTCCTGGGAGGAAAAGTGGACTCATTCTCACAAGAGATCGCATTCTGTCCAGTTTTGAAGCACAATTGCTTCTCTTTGTAACAGAATTGTCACATTTCGACTTAAACTACTTCTTTTTACTTAGGCAGGTCCAGAGTTTGCTTTTTCATAGAATAATTTTTGAGACCAAACAGCAGGAATTAAAAAACACCAAACCCTTAATAATAAAATGATAGTTATAATCTATGTGCCAGACATGGTGCAGAGCCTTTCTGTGCATCTTCTTACTATTCCTCATGACTCTGTGAATGAGGTCCTGCTGTGTATCCCTGATTGGCAGTGAGAAATGCAGCCGGTGCACATGCTAGTCACAGGTCTGGCTCTGCCATCTGTCCTTCTCTCTGCGCGCTATAGCACACACCCTTCCCCCACTTCTAAGAGGAGGCTGTTGGAAATTTTACCTTCTTTCTTTTGAGGGACTAAGTTGTAGGAAGGAGAGTCCTTAGGTTGTAGGAAGGTACAAATTTCAATGCTGTACCCTTTGTACAGTTTCCAGGTGAGTAAATGCTGGGCCAGGAGTCAGCCTAGCTGGAAAAGAAGTGTTTGTGTGATAGGAATGAATTATGAGCTGGGCACTCCCATGGTATTTTGCAGAACCTTCTGTATATATTTTTAAAATCTAAGTTTGGTTCCCAGCACATATATCTCTGTGAGAAATCCCTTGAGAAGATTCCACTAGGGCAGCAGCACAGACTCCTGTGCCAACCGACTTTTATGTAAATGGGGGAAAAATGAATCGGAAGCAAACACCTGAAAATTCATACGATGGTGCCTCTCAATAATGATGCAATATCCATGCAAATAGACTCCGGGCACCAGGCTCAGGTTTGGAGTGTGCTTTTGCTTTTTCTCTCTCGGAAAGGGGAAGGCCAGGAAGGAGAAAAGATGCTCACAGTCACACCCCAGAAACAAAGGCCGGGAAAGCGTTCCACAGTCACTCCTAACAGTGTCTGAGAATCCTACCTCCCGACAGACAGCCGGGCACAGTAAGCCGCTGGGAATAGCCCCGCCCTCTGGGGGGCTCATTCATTATTCCAGGAGCCAGAGCACTCCAAGGGTGCCCACTAAGTTTTCCCATGGCTTACCCTCATCTCCTCAACTGACAATTATTTTTTTGTTTCTGCACATCCTCAGGTTTCCATGATTCCCCAGCTACTAGTATAAATAAAAATAAACAATCCAGGAGCATCTATTACAAATGATAATATTCTAGGGAGAGCTCTTGACTGCATATCCTCAAAAGGCAAGTTTTATTGGAACTAAAAAAAAAAGGATGTGAGTATGATAAACAGCAGCACTATCACTCTACACGTTTTAAATATTTCACTACTGTGTTGGTAAAATATTTAAAACGATTATCTGAACTGCTCCCCCATCACACGGGAGCCGGAATATGTCACTCTCCAAAACAACTGTCTGACAACCTCATGTGAGCGCAACGCTTTCCAGAAAACTATTCTAAGAGTGACTGCGGCTGTTTTTATTTTTAATAGGAAAGAAATGGATCTGAAATTAAATAGGTGCTGAGACGAGGCAGGCAGAGATGTGGCAAGCTGTTCGCCCCGGACCCAGGCTCTGCAAACAAGCCCCGGTAGGCTGCGAAGACAACATCATTTTTGGTTCCGTTGAGCGTGTGCTTGGCGACCTTTAGTTCCCTTGGCCTGCACAGTGTCTCTGGGAAGGGCGTCCAAGGAAAGAGCCCCTCAGACCTGGCCACGCTCTGAGCATTGTTTGTCCCTTGCGCCCTCGGCTCCTGGGACGGGATGTAAGAGCACTTCAGCTCAGAGTCAGCCTTGGCATTGATCCTGTCCTGTTTTCTAAAAACTTCCCCGGTTGCTTTAGTCTCTAAATGAGCCATCTTTAGCTGACCTGCAATTCAGTGCAACAGATACCTTGGAAGGACATGGAGCATGCTGCTGGAAGTGGAGCCAACAGGCCATTAATTAGATTTTATTTCTAAGTGGCGTTCTAGGCTGATTTACAATGATCTTTGATACAGAATCTAGCACCAAGGCCTAAGGCTCCATCAGGAAGCTCTACGACACTCTCCCACATGTAGATGACCAAATCTAAGGCTGCAAAGTCGAAATGACAAATACAGAAAATTTGTTGATCCTTTTGGACTAATAATTGACACTACTGGTTGAGAGCTTACTATATGCCATATAATCTACACATCGTTTACAGCCCTAAGAGGAAAAGGACATTGTTTCTATTTTATAGAAGAAGCCATGGCTCAGAGATGTTAAGTTCAAGTTCACACAGCTAGTAAGAGGTGGAAGTGGAATTTGAATGTTGGTCCATGTTGTTCCAAACTCCATGCATTTAATTGCTAAGCCAGAAATAGGAGATGTGCTTCACATTGCACAATGGCTCTGTTCCCTGGGGTTGATGATGTGAAGCACTGGGTTTTGGTGGCTTCTGAGGCTGAGCATGGGGGCTCACCAGGAAGGAGGATCAAGCCAATTAGCAGTGTGCGGTGAGCGGCAACGCTCCTGCCAGGAACTGCCATCCTTCCTGCCATTTTACTGCCTCGCAGTCACCAATCTCTATTTCCTGTGAGTGTAACACGTGTGGGAAGGAAATGCAGTAAGTGAAAGTCCTAGGGTTGGTATCCCCCTGGTCACTGTTCACTGAGTGATCTTGGGGTTGTCATTTCCTCTCTCTGTTTTTCATATCGTCCCCCCTTATCTGCAGTTTCTCTTTCTGAGGTTTCACTTACCATGGTAATCCTCAGCCCTTCAATATTAAACAGAAAATTCCAGAAATAAACAATTCCTACATTTTAAATTGTGCACCATTCTGAGTAGCGTGATGAAGTCTCAAGCCCTACCACTCCATCCCACTCAGACACAGTCATCCCTTTGTCCAGCGTCTCCACACCCTAGACACTCCCTCCCCATTAGTCACTTAGTGGCTATCTCGGTTATCAGATCTACTGTCATGGTCTCACAGTGCTTGTGTTCAAGTAATGCTTATTCTACGTAATAATGGTCCCCAAATATGGTTAGCTGGCAATTTGGATATACCAAAGAGAAGCTGTAAAATGCTTCCTATAAGTGAAAAGGCATCCTATCTAATAAAGAGGGAATATGCAAATCGACTGTCACACCATCACAAAGATTGGAGCACCCAGTCTCCTCAGCCCCGCCAGGAGTCGCCCAGTCTTTTCAGCCCTGTCGGGGTTGGCAGGCCCGCGGTGCTCCTGCCACCTGAGTTCCACAATCCTTTCAGCCCAGCCAGGGAGCGGGGGAGCAGCAAGCGCACAGTGGGGGTGGACCCACCCTCAGCCCCCAGCCACCTAAGGCTGGCCCAAGGCACAGGCAAGCCTCGGATGGAGGCTTCCCAGCCGCCCAGGCCTGCCTGAGGCTCAGGTAACCAGGGCCGGCCAAGGCTTACGCTGCCGGCAGTGGCAGCAACAGAGGTGTGATGGGGGCGTTGCCTTCCCCTGATCGCCGGGTTGCCTCCTGCCCCTGAGGGCTCCTGGACTGTGAGAGGGAGCAGGCTAGGCTGAGGGACCCTCTCCCCCTCCAGTGCATGAATTTTCATGCACTGGGCCTCGAGTGTGTATATAGGGAAAAAAACATAGTATATGTAGTATTCAGTACGATCTGTGGCTTCAGGCATCCACTGGGTGTCATTAAATGCACCTCCTTTGCATATGGAGGGGACTGCTGTATGATCTGAAAGAATTACATTGGAGGGTCTTTGGGAATAAAGCCTTTGTATATAAATATATATATAGGTATGGGCAAAAGTAAGTTTATAGTTGTTCATATGGAAAATAATACATGTACGCACAACTGTAAATCTACCTTTGCCTACCCTTGTATATTAAAATTATTGTACCAACTAAATTGTTTTTAAATTATCTTATGAATTTTGTTTGCTTTACATTCTCCTCCTGATAGTGGTCTACCTAAATGAAAATGAAAAATAAAATTGAAGTATAAAATATGTAATCTTTATATAAAACAGGATGCTGCATTTACCTCCTCTTTAGCATATCTCTGCAATGCCACCAAAACTTGGAAGAGTATTCTACTGTGATCCTTTGGTATCAGTGACAATATTAAAATGAAAGATTTCCTGTTATAATAAGTAGAAATCATCCATTATTACATATCGAAGGACACATATCAAAGGTGTACCAAGGGAAAAACTGAAACAAACTCTTTCTCAGAATTAAGCAAAAAAAAACCCCCACAACCAAACAAAAAGTACAAACAACAAAAACAACAACAACACCCTTAATGTAAATGAGAGCCAATGAAAACCAGTGTTGTTTTATACCAGTGATGGCGAACCTATGACATGCATGTCAGAGGTGACACGCGAGCTCATTTTTTTGGTTGATTTTTCTTTGTTAAATGGCATTTAAATATATAAAATAAATATCAAAAATATACATCTTTGTTTTACTATGGTTGCAAATATCAAAAAATTTCTATATGTGACACGGCACCAGAGTTAAGTTAGGGTTTTTCAAAATGCTGACACGCCGAGCTCAAAAGGTTCGCCACCACTATTTTATACCCATAAAATGTGCTTCTCATGTGGGTAGTCATTATCATGCACTAATTAAGGAGGCTGGGTTCCAGCCCCACCCTATGTTGACACTGAAGGAGACAGGGCCAGACATACATAGCTCCTATTTCCAACATCAGCTACTGAGTGTTTTAGCTTGTATTTCACTTGGTGGCAATACTTTTGTCTTGATATTGAGAGGCAAAGATGCAAAGGAAGGATTCCTATTTACTCAGGAGAAACAAAATAATGTGTAGTCTTGAAGCCAGTCAGAAACAGAGGCAGAGAAAGGCATGACTATAATGTATTTGAACTTGCAGGATGCCAAGTGCCTTTCTATGTCATTCATTCATTCACTTCCCTTGCAGTGACTAAGCAAGAAACTCTCTTATTAATAATTAATTTGCAGCCCTCCCTGGTTTTGCTCAGTGGATAGAGCATTGGCCTGCAGACTAAAGGGTCCTGGATTCAATTCTGATTAAGGGCGCATGCCAAAGTTGCAGGCTTGATCCCCAGTAGGGGGTGTGCAGGAGCAGCCAATCAATGATTCTCTCTCATCATTAATGTTTCTATCTCTCTCTTTCCCTTTCCCTTCCTCAGAAATCAATAAAAGTGTATTTTAAAAAATCAATTTGCACATTAAATCTGAGGTCTTCAGAGGGAACTGCCTTTCCAGAATGACATAGCAAGTCATAGCCACTGGAGGCACATTGTCTTGGATTGTGGGCAGCCAGTACTACAAATTAATACTTTTTTGCTTCTAAATCCAGGAGACCAAATGCATTGCCATTGCCTTTAAAGGGAGTATCTTCAATGCTTTGACCACCATTAGCCAGATGATTAGCATGCCCTTAGCCATCTTCATGAAACAGATGTTGTCTTGGCATTTTTCCAGCTCTCCCTGTGTCATCAAGCCCAATATTCCTTTTTTGTTAGTTGGTGTGCTGTTTATTTCTGGCCCAGAGTGAGGGGGCTGCTTATTGGCTCCGCCATGCCGTGGCTTTGATTTCAGATATAAGAGGTTGGCCTACCTGGGATGGGGGAGGACATTCCCTTCCCTGTTGCTCAGACCACCTGTGAAGAGCCTCAGGCAGGTTGGGAGGGGCGGGGTTATAAGAAGGCAATAAGAGAAGAGCCCTTTAAGTGGTACTTTTTTTCTGGCTTCGGACCCTGTGTTCATGTTTAATGTGACATAATGAATTATGAACAAAGGTAATTGCAGGACAGGAGTTTAATGTATGAAAGCAAACCACAGGTCAATTAGGAGAGTTGATCAATATTTATATTGCTCTTCAATGAAAGGAAATATCCTGATAGATTTTCCTTGGGATTGCTGATGAGTATGTATTTGCAGTCAACACATGGAGCTTTTCATTGATCTCAGTCAAATTAAAATTTTATTAACAAGCCAGACACCCATCTATATTTCAGGCACCCATCTATATTTTTCTAGAAGTTCTCTTTCTCTAAAAGCCAGTTAATGCACACACACACTCACTCTCTCTCTCTCTCTCTCTCTAATCTAACATTTAAGTACCTGCTATGTCCCAAACACTTCCCCATATATGATTCTCATCTAATCCCTTTAACAACATTGTAAGGTCATAGTTTTAATCTCCATTTACAAGTACGAAAATTGGGGCAGAGAGAAGTGACTTGTCCTTTATCACCAGGTAAGAAAAAGCAAAACATGGACTCAGACGGTCCTGGTTTTCTCTGACCATAAAGATGATGGGAAAGGATAAAGGATGAGGCTGACCAGGAAGTGTCCCTGGACCAGTAAGCCTAGGAGCGGCCTTAGCCCACCGGGGAGGCCTGAGGGTGCTAATCCTGCCTTGATCAGAGAACGGAGCTTCATGCTCATGCACATGAGCAGAGGGCCAGCGAGTCCAACGTGGCAGCTCCAAGACAAGAACAGAATTCTGCACATGTGACCCTAAAGCCTTTGAGACTCACTTCGGTGCCTTGGTTTTAGGCGGTGATAAAGCAAATACAGTAGTATTTCCAACAGCATTTCTACGCCCTGGCTGTTTAGATTGAGTCTCCTCACTTTGTTCAAAGGCTGGCTTTAGACATCCAAGCACCATGCACTGGGTTAGTTTGAGGTTTAATCAATAAAATTGAGTAGGAAAGAACGCAGGAGCCACACTGCCACTTCCAGGCTCGCTGCACTGGGCAGACACTCCGTTCCCGCCTTGCGTTTGATCTACAGATGCTTCGTGAAAACGGTAACTTTTCCTTCCTGCATGAAATTTTAAATTACAGCTTGCAGCGTGTCCTGTGGGCCACGGGGTTACCCGGGCAATCAGCTCTTGAAGCGGCGGGACTTTATCTGAGAAGCGTCTTAATGAAGATTACATTACAGGTCAGAATTCTGTCTCTGTTCCGCTTTTTACACATCGGGGCCCTGTTCCCAAATGGACGATCTAATGCATACTCAACAATTTCCTCATAAATATACCACACGCACTTTATCATCAGGCCCCTGCCAGGAATCAGACCTTCTGTATAAAGGAAATGGAATATACTTTAGCAGCTAATGTGTGAGAGATTTCCAGAAATGGGAGAAACAGTGCAGGGTGGTGAAAACACACAGCGGTATGCAAATAAAAACAGGCACACGTGCGCACACACGCATGCACAAAGTAATACTTATTGAGTGCGTCCGACATGCCAGTTCTGATCTAAGAATATGATATGCATTAACTTAATCCCCCTGGCAACCCAATGCAGTAGGTTCTGTTTTCTTCCCATTTTGAGAACAGGAAACGGAGGCACAAAACAGTGAGGTGATTTGCCTACCTTAGCTCACACAGGTAATAAGCGGCAAAATTGGGATGTTCATACTGAGCAACCTGGGTAAGGAGGAGGTACCCTTCACTACCCTACTATCCCGGCTCCAGGTCTGTCCTGAGAGCAGAGAACCTGGTGTGAATCTCCACCCACTTTGTGATCTTGGACAAGTCACTCCAATGAAGCTCCGCCTCTCTTCCTGTCTGCAAACTGCAGCTGATGACAACGGCCAACCCCTCCTGACAGCTGAGAGGAGTTAAACAGAAAATAGGGTGTTTTGTAAATGGTGAAGTGCTGTATACGCATCATCTATCAGTTGTGGATGCAGCGCACAGTCACACTGTGTCTCTCCCCCTGGTTCTCCCCTGTTGCCCAGACTCCATCCCACAATGAACCAGACACATAAAAACACATAACAATTTCTAATTAAATACATGCAAGCAGTCCTTGAAATATATTCATACAGCATGATTACTGCATCATTTCATGTCTCAGAGACATCGGGGAATTGATTTCAGAGCAATGGGAGCAAATTCTGCCATCTAGTTACGGAAAATGCATGCAAGGTATAGGCTCTAGAAATCTAAGCACTATCTCAAAAAGTAGGTGTTAATAGTAGAGATAGTATCATCATCAAAACAATGAAACTGGTGAAGACGGGAATTAAGTCCTTGTCAATTTCTGTGCCTCTAGCTCTGAAGTAGACACCATAGCTAGTTCTTGTCCTTTAATCTTTTACATTCTAGAGCAGTGGTTCTCAACCTTCTGGCCCTTTAAATACAGTTCCTCATGTTGTGACCCAACCATAAAATTATTTTCGTTGCTGCTTCATAACTGTAATGTTGCTACTGTTATGAATCGTAATGTAAATATCTGATATTCAGGATAGCCTTAGGCGACCCCTGTGAAAGGGTCGTTCGACCACCAAAGGGGTTGGGACCCACAAGTTGAGAACCGCTGTTCTAGAGGAAGAGTAGGGTGAGAAGATTGACCTTGACCAAAATCTACTAGTTTATATTCATCCTCTATCACTTTTTAAAATTCTTCTAATACCCTATATGGTGATATTAGTACTACAGTGGGGCCTTGACTTACGAGTTTAATTCTTTCCGTGACGGAGCTTGTAATTCAAATTACTCATATGTCAAATCTTAAAGTGAACGATTGAGACACGTGATGCTGGCTGATGTTGTGGCGTTCACTGTGACGTTCGCTGCACCAACTAGCAGTGGGGTATCTGAAGCTGGCTCGTAACCCGAATTTTAGCTCACAACTCAAAGCAAAAAATCGGCCAAGAGACGGCTTGTATCTCGAAAAACTCGTTAGTCGGGACACTCGTAAGTCAAGGCCCCGCTGTACTCCCATTTTACAAATGGGGAAAAGAGTTCGTTTAAATTACTTGCTCAAGTTGTAATCATCACAGTTGGGGAAGGGAAGAGAATGGGGTATTTAATTATAAGATAAACGCCATAAACAACGGTGTTTGGGAGAGATATTACACTGAAGTAATCATTTCTGTTTTAAAGGGAAATTAGGTACATGTGTCTCTTGACTCTCTGAATTACTTTAGTTGACAGTTAGATGCGATATAAATACGTGGAAAGGAGACAACAGAACTGTCGTGACATCCTTCTTTTTTAATGAGGAGGGCGGGCGTGTCTGCCAGTCGCTTCTCACTGTTCAAGATAAGTGTCATAATACATCAGCTCTGTGCATCATGTGCACACACTGTGTATTTACTTTTTCTCCCACGTCCTTTTGGCTCTGAATCTGCTTTGATGTGAAAGTGTGATCATTTTAGTTTGTCAAAATAGTATTTCAAAGTTTACAGTGATACAGGATGAATAAGTTCCAGAGAAATACTCTACAAGATAGTGCCTGTTGTTAACAAGAGTTACTTGTGTAGTTCAAAGTTTGTTACCAGGGTAGACCTCATTTTAAGTGTTCTTGCCACAAAGCAAACAAACAAAGAAATAGGACAGAAGACAACTTTTTGAAGTGATGAAAATGTTTATGACCTGGATTGCAGTGATGTTAGCATGAGTGTATACATATGTCCAAACTCACCAACTGTGTACATTTGTTATGTGCAGTTTCTTTTTGAATACCAATTCCTTAATAAATCTGGAAAAAGAAATAAATATGATTTTATTTCCCTTTTAAAAAAATGTAGCTTCTCCATAACAAAGCATCAGGCATACAGTTCACAGTATGCATCCAACATAAAAAGTTAGGATACCCCAATTTTTCCCTCTTCTCACATACTGCCAAGCCAAGACGCTACAGTTGGATCCTGGAAGTCCTTCCCTGCAATTCTGTCCTGACAAATCAGCTGTGCACCTTTTGGTACATTAATTATGCCAACTTCCTGAATCATTGATTGCTCATCTGTAAATTGAGGATGATAGTACTGAACTCTTAGGAGTGTTATTGGTATGAATTCATAAAACATGAGAAAAAGTTTAGCACAAAGTAAGACTACATAATAGGTGGGAAATATAATGCTCAATTAGTGTTTATTATTACCACTCATGTTTGTATTATTTTATTATTATTCTATTGGCTGAGAGAAATATAGTCTGCATATGCAAAATCTCCTTGTAATTCTCCAACACTTCCCTCAATATTTCAGTAAACAGAATGGGAAAAAAAGATCAAATAGCAAGCACAAACACATTGTAGTGAGGTGAGAACTGCCATGGCCAGAGGAAGGTAAAAATCAAACTGTACACATTCTTTAGTCATTCTGGATTGAACTGAGAATTTTCAATTCTCTCTCTAGTTTGAGACGCTTCTTTCCACTGAGAAACATTAAAAAATCATATATATATATATATATATATATATATATATATATATATATATATATATAGCAGAGAGACATGTTATTCTCAGGACTATCTCTTAGAAAGGGAATTCTATTTTGGGGAAGAGTATTTTGCTTGTTGATAAATGGTACCTGGTACCTGGTTTGACAGAATTATGTATAAGCCTTGAGTTGGAACTGGCTTCTTAAGAGGGAGAGAGGAAATAGCAAGAGGAGACAGAGGGGTGAGACAGTAGAAGATAGCCCACTGCCTAGTGTGACATCTGCTAGTGACGTGCCACCCCTCCAACCCCCTCACTTCCCCATCTTCAGTACATCCTCTAAAAAAAAGAGAAATAAAGAAAAAAGAAAGGAAGAGAGAAAGAAAGAAAAGAAATTGAGATTGAGAAAGGTAGGGAGAGAAAGGAAAGAAAAGGGAGGGAGGGAGAGAGAGGAAGAGAGAGAGAGAGAGAGAGAGAGAGAGAGAGAGAGAGAGAGAGAGAGAGAGAGAGAGAGAGAGACTGGGACAAAGGGCAGAGGTCTGCTTTGAAGTCAGCACCCAGGACTCCTGCAAGCAGAAGCAGGAGGAAGTAAGGCATTCACAGCCATTATAGGAGTGAGGTTAATATGCTCAAGCTCTATGATGGGTGTTCTCCCGCCATCCAAGAGAATGCGGGCTTCCTGTCAATCATTTCCGCAAATTAGAGTCAGGAAGACCTGCTCTTGGGGCTATTTTCACTCAATATCACTTATGATCAACTTGTTTTGTGAGCCTGGGGTAATGATTAACTTTTCTCCATCTCAGTCTCCTACTCAATAAAATGGAGTTCAGAACGCAACCCTAAATGATATTAATGAAATGAGACAACATTCACAGTGAGCCCAATTTCTGTCATACCAGATCTTCTTAATACATAGTTTTCAGTTTTGAATCTGAATGAAACATTTTCAAGGATGAAGTTTGTCTATAGGTAGGGAACAGTTTCTCTCTTCAAATCTCATTTGTTTAAGTATAGATTAGACCTTCAACTTCAGCTTTGTAAGTACTATGCCCCTAACAGCTCAGATCACTGTTGTATTAAATTAACAACATCTTTGCTTTGAAATTGTTTACTTTGAATTTCAGAAACCTCCTTTGGCCATGGGCGAAGTGACAGGACATATGTAGGCAGTCCTCTGGCTTTACACATAAATGATATTATCCGTTGCTCAGACTGTAGCCTTGGAAAGATTCTATAAAATTATGTGGAGCTATAAAGCTCTGTTAGGGGCAGAAATAGAATAGTGGAGACTAGCTATAATTATAAGAAATATTAATCATGCTCTGTTAACTGTGATTATTCTGTTCTGATTAGAGAAGCACATTCTAATCTGGCTGAGAGTTGTACGCTCCAGGACAGGAATGCAAAACAGTCCCTTTTTCTGAGAACTGCCTATCATCATGGAAAGATGAACAACCTTATTGCTGAGATGATCTGGTCCCGGAGGTGCCCACCACCTACAACCCCAGCCTGCATTGCCTATAACCTGTAACCATTATAACTTGGCTGCTTCCCCATAACCCCTACTTTCCCATGTACTAAGAATCTTGGTCCCTCTACCCAGTATAAGCAGCTGGCTTAGGGGGAGGAGCAGAGCAGATTTTTGTGGATGATCTGCTGCTCTCCCATATTGCTAGCATTATTAGAATAAACACTCACATATGATTCAATCATGTATCTGCTTATGGTAACTGGGTCAAATAGTGACAGGCAGCTCAGTCCCATTTATTGTCCGGTTTCAGTTCCACTTACAATGGAATGAGGTGCTCAACTTCATTTGACTCTTTGAAATAAATAAAAACAAAAAACCCAAAACCCAAAAGCCCCAAACCTGACTACCTCCCCTCAAGCCTGCTTTTTTCCCTGGCTCCTTCCATCTCTGTAAACGGTACCACAAAGCATCCAGTTGCTCAGGGCAAAAATCTTGAGTAATATCGATTACTCTCTTTCTCACAACTCCCTCATCTAATTCTTTAGCAATAGGATTAATTGCTGTTTCTTTAAAAGATACTATTTCTCACTAGTCTTACCACTCCCTAGTTCAAACCATGATTCTCTCTTGCCTGGGTGACTGCTGTAGCCTCCTCATCTCCTTTCTGGACAGTTGCTCACACACTGGCCCCACTCATTTTCATATAGCATGCAGAGCAATCATGTCATTCTTCCTCCACTCTTTACCCTATTGCTTCCAAGTACAGATAGAAAACCTCTTTCATTATACTTAAACCAGGTTTACAAGGCTAATACTTTCCTTCTTTATCCTTTATTCCTTCTTCTGTAGCTACACTAACTTTATTGATATTTTTGAAAGTTGTCAGATCTCTCCCACCTGGAGACATTTGCAATCTCTCTTCCTTCTTCCTGGGAAGCTCATCCCCAGATCTTTGGATGGCTTAATCCTTCACTAAGTCCAGGACTCCCTTCAAAGGCCCGCTTATCATTCCACTCACCCTGATTTATTGTTGTTCAAGCCTCTCTCACTCTTTAGGATTATAGTATATAGTTGTTTGCTCATTTTTTATTGCCTACCTTCCCAATAGAATATAAGCTCCATTTATATGACAACTTTATTTCTATCCATTGATTCATCTTCAAAGTATACAGTGTGTTTTCAATAAGTACTTGTTGAATCACTGATGGACTGAACTGTGTGCATGTTTTGTGTGTGTGTGTGTGTGTGTGTGTGTGTGGGGGGGTAGGGGAACCATAGAAACAACTATACCATGAGTGGAAGTTTCTGGCAGACACTGGGGGATGAAATGCTTTGGAAAGACATGAGGTCATTCCAGAAGGCCGACACCATCATCATTTATTCAGCAATTGCATCAACATTATGTGTGGCTGAAACCAAAGACCCATTGATACCGTTGTAAAAAACATAGTTGTTAATAACTGGAAAGGAGCAAAGGGAAAGCCAAATATTACAGGCATGCCCAGTAAAGTCTGGGTGACACAGGGAAGGTACTTTTTTGTCAGTCACACCTGAGAACAGGTCACTGGCCAGAATAGGCCTGGCCACTGCAAGCATGCAAAGCTCCTAAGTATAGGAGGTTTCTCTTTTGCTCTCTTGGTTCCTGCTCCTGGCTTGCTACGGGCTTGTTGGACTCTCATGCTCCTGCATTCACCCACATCACCCATGTTATAGCCCATCAATCAATTGTGTGGGACCCACATGACTCTGAGCCATGTGGGCCCACACACAATTGACTGATGGACTATAACTAGCCTAATGCTAAACTGGGCCCAGCTCTACCATAGAAAGAAACTCTGGACACTGGCTTTGCTTCTAGCTCTAGTGAATCCCCAGTTGTACATCTTTCAGGACTGGATTAAGGGAAATGGGACTTTTGAACTGCAGAAATGTAATTCCATGCAAATAAAGCTTTCTACCACATCTCATCCTCCTGTGGGGCCTCCAGAAATGCTAATTCCAGTGGCACCCCAGGAACCCCACTCCCACTAGCAACAGAGAAACCTCATCCACACATTTCTCTGATAACACCATGACCAGAACAAAAAGACACAGAAAACAATGGGTCAAACACTGTACTGCACTCTTTCATATATATTGTCTCACTTAGTTTCCCCCCAACAAGACAGATATCTTTCTCATTTGGACCAGAGGAGTAACTAACAACCTGGAAAGTTTACTTGACCTAGTTCACCCAAAGTGGTGGAGTCTGGATTTGAACCTGAGTTTTATGTCTGTAAGTCTACTGCTGTCTATGTTGTTTCTATGTTTCTACCAATTTTAGGAAAACTCAATAGAATGAAATAGAAGAGGAGTAAGAAGGAGTCATCTCGTTAGAGGTCTCAATCAAGCTTCATTTCTCCATAAATCCACCACTGTAGCTCCAGCATGTATTAAGCAGTCATTCTCTCAAATGAATGAGTAACTCATTTAACAAACAAAACATGCTTCCTTCCACTCTTACTGATTATAAAAATTGTCCAATAATTACATCAAATCTTATAAAATTGTTAATATTCTACCATTTTTTCCTACAAAAGTAGCAATTCAACATGATTGAACCTAATAGAAGGTGCATACTTTGAAGGCAGGAATTACATCTATTATCCCTTTACCTCTACTACTTTTTGACTGGCTAATATTTGTCCCTAAGAGATGTTAGCAGAAATGCAATGGCCCTCATGCAAATGTGGAGGCAAGACATGATGGCCTATATTTTTCAGCACATTGAGTATACTTTATAAATATCATTGGGCTTTAGTTACACTGCAAAGACCACACTTATGGCACCAATCTCCCTATTTCTTTTACCTCAGTAGAGAATTCCACCTACTGAAGTTTTAAATTAGCCAATTAAAAGAGTTGGAAGCAAGGACATTTATAAAAGGAACAACTCATAGCTGCCATTTACTATGCCATTTACTATGTTCTGGGCATGATGCACTATGATAAGTAAGTGCTTTATGTACACTCTCACAATGAGTCTTTATAACAATCCTGTGAGAAGGAATACTAGCCCCATTTCATAGATGAGGAGATTAAAGCATTTAATGTTAGAGTAAGTTGACCAATGCTACAGGCCAGTATGTAGAAGAGTCAGGATTAAAACCCAGGTCTGTCTGACAGAGTCTGATATACTGCATCACCCTGACAAAGAGGCATTGGTTGCTGTGCTCCCTGTAGGAATAAGACTCGGATGTCATGGAAACAAGCTTCACACACTAACCCTGCTAATGGCATCCATTTTCCCTACTGTGCCTAAAAAGAGAGAACTGATTTTTCTCTGCTTAAAGAAGCCAAGGACTTCAGAACTGCTGGCGTAAAGAGCCACTTTGAATGGGGCGAGCAGCCTCTCTCAGCCTATTTCCTATTAAATACAACTGAGTAGGCCAGGGCCATCACAGGTAAACCTCACACCACACAGTGGGGCCAGCAAAACATAAAAAATCAAGGGAAAACAATACCAACCCTAAAAGTTAGTCTAAGCTTCGTTTTTCTTTCTCAGAATACTTATCTTCAGGTACTCACACCACTACATAAGGCACTTGTCTAAGCACAGTAAATAAACCACAAATATATATATAAAGAAGGGTTTCTCTGCATTGAAGTGAGCTGTTGAGAATGCCTATAGCTTTCTCTGAAGAGCTTAGAGCGAGGGTGATTTTTTCCTCTCTGGGATAATTCACTTGTGATTTTGGCCTTTTTAGCTCAGAGTAAACAAATGGACTAGGTGACGCCCAAGATTGCCCCATAAGCCCTAAGGATTTGTGCTCGAATGGTAAATCAAACAAAGAGGGTCCTGAGCTCCACTTGCGCTCTTCCTCACCAGCCACCTTAATTAGCACCGTTCCTGAAGGCGGGGCAACAGAGCAGTGGAGCTGGAGGCAGTAAAAAGGGTCCAGACAGAAAGGGAGGAGTGGACAGCACAAAGGGCAACTTTGAACACAACTGAAGTACTGACTATGCAAACATAGGCCCTACACGTATAGTGTCTCAAATCCTTATAATTTCTAACATTTAGTAATAACCCCAACAAGACCTATAAGTAGGTAAAAAAAATAGGAAAGCTTTTAAATATCAGCCATAGAAACAACAGCTACATAGATTATGATATACTGACTCAAAATAATGTGTGCGTTGTCATTAATCTTATATAATAAAAGCCTAATATGCAAGTCAACCAAACGGCAGAACAGCCGGCCGCTATGACATGCACTGACCATCAGGGAGCAGATGCTCAACGCAGGAGCTGCCCGCAGGTTCCAGGCCAGCCAAGATGGTGCTATTGGGGGCCCCCTGACCGCCCCACCAGTCACCCCACAGATTGGACCTGATCACTGGCCAGGCCTACGGGCCCTACTGTGCATGAATTTTGTGCACCGGGCCTCTAGTTTATTCAGTAATTATTTTTTGAATCTATATGCCATACCCTGAGAAAATTGGTAGAGCTGAGGCAAGGGAAACTGTCTCTTGGTGGAAATAGTCTAGCGGGTAGATAAAAGAAGAAAAAGACAAGAAAAACAATTACAGAATGGTAAACGTGACAGCAGAGGTGAGATTATCATACCCCTGGGAAAATAGAGGGAATGACCATTGCAACCAGACAATTAGTAATTTTAGGAGTGTATGTAGCAATTGGGAAAGAGTTTAATGATATAATGGAGAGAAAATGAATAAATAAAATTGGGTTAATACTATGGGCATACATATGCACATGGACAGACATTAAAAGTCTATGAGAGAAGGTGAAGCTGATAGGTTTAGGTGGCAGTTTTGTGGTTGGTTTTTCTGTTTGCTGCCTTTTTAATATTTTTAACAATTGGAAATTTGGTGAGGAAACATTAAGTAAATGCAGTCTTGTGAGGAACATCACTTTTTAAAATGGATCTGGTCCCAGTGAGAGAAGGTGCAGGAGCAAACTGATGGGTTTCCTCTGAGAGGTGCATGAAGCTGATGTGTGGATCAACTTCATCACCACTGAAAAGGCCACTTGAAGAACAACAAGAAGCATTTTTTTCCTGATATGAATGGGAATATGTTGTCATTAGTCAAGAAGCTAACTGTAGAATCAATAATTCTACGGACAAAAGGCATTAATCCCTTAACCAGGATTAATGCAAAAGATTTACTGAATGATATGCTAAATTTATGAATGATGCAAACATTTTCCCACTTTTCTGGAGGTAGGATTAATGTTTAAAGTACAGGTGAATTTAGGATTCTAATATCATATGTTGTATTGGTGATTTTTTTCCCCCTTTCCCTTTGCCATTTCACATGTATCCTAGGTTAAGAAATAATTTTTCCTTTCTTTCTTTCTTTTTTGGTAACTAGTATTTTGAGACTGGATTCTAGATAAGTTTTCATCTTATCCTTGGCTCCTCATGAACAATGTACTAGAATTAACTCTGACTTCTTCATTTCGGGTCCTATTCATCATTAAAAGTCTACATCAACCTGCACTCCTTCCATGAAATCTTTCCTGTCAACCACAAACCCCAAATAGATTTCTTTTTTCTTTTCTTAACTCCTGCCTCTTTAAGCATACATAGGTTAATACCTGATCATTCCTTACTATCTAAATATTTATGTGTACTGGTCTTCATTACTATAATTAATTGTACATTCCCTAAAGGGGGTAATTTTATCTTTTACTACTTACCCCTAGTATCTAGCATAGGGCTGAAAACAGATAAAGAGATCAACATATGCTTATTTTTAATAAAAAGAGTAATTTATACTTTCACATCACAAATAACAGACATATCTATTGTTA
The DNA here is from genome assembly GCF_014108235.1 of Myotis myotis. Taxonomy (NCBI): domain Eukaryota; kingdom Metazoa; phylum Chordata; class Mammalia; order Chiroptera; family Vespertilionidae; genus Myotis; species Myotis myotis. The sequence goes on from NW_023416316.1 coordinate 66,352,070, forward strand.
TCAGCCTTAGATGACACAGGTTTTAAAGAACCTGTTGTGTAGGGATATGTCGAATTGAATTTTTAATCTTCCAAAGAGGAATTTAATATTTACATACTTTTATTAAGCAAGATTCTTTGCAAAATCATTAGTTACATCTGACACATAATGGTCCTTGCTGGTTTTCTACCACATTTAATCAAAGCCCAGGATGACTTTTTGCAACATCTGTAACTGGGTGAACCATGTGGGCTATTCAAGGTCAGGGCTAATTATCTATATTTGCACCCACCTGGCAGATGTGAAAGGCCTAAGATATGCTAGCACTCGTTAATTGAGTATCAAGCTGTTCTCTGCAGAATTCAGCAAAACTCCAGCTGAAATATAATGGCATTCATTTTGAGGTAAAATTCCCAAGTCATTAAACACTTTGAGAAGTGATTCTTTCTGGGATAAGTGAGAGGATTTGAGTCCACATGAGCTACAATCGGGTTCTGTTCCTAAAAGCTCTGTGACCTTGGACCGAGCCCTTCCCTTGCTGAACCTCAGGCTCCTGCCTATAACGTTAAGTTGTTTTACTAACGCTTCGTTGAGTACTGTTTCTGCTCAGACTGTGATTCTTTACTAGTCAATGGGCTACTTTGGGCTACTTTTTATTGTGTATTTACTATGTGCCAGGAAATAGGCTTTTATGAATCTGCACTGTGCACCAGGCTGAAATTAAGCCATCGTAGATTTAACCAGAATGAAGATATCTTTGATAACATGTATCTCTTCACCTTGTCTGAAAGCTACCAATAAGCCAGTAGAGCATTCTCTCTCTCTGAGACTCAATAGTTCTAATGCAAGTTGGAGACTACAGTCATTTTCCAGCTGCCAAGTAAGCCATTCATTCCCGAAGTATGTTCAGTGGAGCCCCTGATAATCCTTTCAACTTGTGGGCTTCTAAGGTATATATTCTAAATGGGTTTCCGGAAATGAGTTCATACACAATTTTTTTTCTGGAGTAGACCTCAGTCTGTGACACAGCGGCGAAAAGTTATAATGTGTTAGTTTTTTCTAAGATAGCTGCCACCAATACCCTTTCCCCTGCACACATAGGCCCCTCTTCCCTTGAGAGGAAAGGTCCACTTCTCTTCCCACTTGATCTGGGCTGGCCTATGGCTACTCCCATCAACAGAACACAAAGAAAGTGCTGCCCTGCGGCTTCTGAGGCCAGGCCACTCTGCGCACTTCAGCCCTATTGGAGCCTTCTGGAATGCCCACTCTGGGGAGACCAGCTGCCACGGAAGAAGCACAGCTGCTCTCAGCCACCATGATGTGGGGAGGCCCACGCTAGCCATGACCCGTGGCTCAGGTAGAGATGTTGGACCAGCCCTCAGATGTCCCAGTCATTCCAGCCCCGGCGTTAGCAAGGGGGTTTCAGACGCCTCCCAGCCAACCACCATATGATTGCAGGTATGCAAGGTCTGAGGCAAGTACGGCCCAGCAGAGGCCTACACCTCCCAGTGCATGGGGGATCAGAATAATGATTATTTGAAGCCTCTACATTTTGGGGTGGTTTGGTATGCCAGATAAATAGAAAATTCACCAAGCTCAGAAGACCATGGAAGGTAGAAATTCATTTACATGACTCAAGTCACTCAGATTCTACTAGAAATTGTAGATTAGAGTCAGCCCTTACTTGCTGTACAGATGGAAATCTTGGAAGAAGAGAGAATTCAGGCATGCAAAGGAGTGCAGCATCAAGAATCGAAAGGTCCACGGAGCCTCAACACAATTGTACCTCAAGGAAGAAAGACACATTGGGCCTGGACCTCAGGTTCCAGGTTAGTGCTCCTCACTGAACAACAAAACAAAACAAAAAAACCAAGATGGAGAAACCAAAATGGTTTAGGAAGCCAGTGAGGAAGCATGAGCCACATACTCTGGGGGGATGCCTGCATGCAAGGCTCGGGTGGAAAAGAGGAAGCAGTTATGCAACCGGCCAGCTGACTGACAGACTCATAACTCCTTCAGCTTAATCAGTGTTTAACCATGATGTATGTATGTCTGTGTGCAAGCACACACATGTGCATGGATGCTTGTGTATGTGTGTGTGGAAGGGTGACAGACCCAACATGAAGGTATTCATTGAGTACCTGCCCTGGTGGCAGTGTATCTGGTGGGTGCCTGCTTCCTCGGCTGTCTCCGTGGCAGAGATGGCCATGCAGGCTTCCGGGATGCCCTGCTACGGGTCTTCCTTAGAAACGCTAGAGAAATACATGATAATGATTACGTCTAAAGTCCAATAAAAGATAGACTTTCCAAAGGAGTGTTATAGCTCAAGGGAGAGAGCTCTCTTGGGAACCTCAAAGATGTTATTTAACAGAGATGTAATGGAAATTGTACATAAGTAGTTAGAGGGCAGAATGCATTTTAAATGACAAAATTCTACTGTTACTCAATATTAGATCCTCTATACATGGTGTCAAATCATTGTTACAGTACTTGAAATGAGCCTTTGAGGGGCTGGGATGTTTTCTAAAACCTCTTTCTCAGATATGCAGCAATTGTTGTGATATTGATTGCAGACTCTTAAAAGGAAAAGCTCAATGAGAAAAGCAGATGTGAATGAGGGAACATGAATTCCTTACATTCACTGAAGAAGTGCTGTGGAGAGGGCCGTCTAGAATGAGAGATAGGAGCACATGACAGAATGGCACTATTCCCAAATCAAATCATCAGTCAGTGTTTCTAACTTGCAACGTTTTTAACTGAAACAATATTATATAGGGCTAGAGGCCCAATGCACAAAATTCATGCAAGAGTAGGCCTTCCTTCCCCCAGCTGCCAGCACCAGCTTCCCTCTGGCATCTAGGACCCGGGGTTCTCTCACAGCACTGGCTTCATCTGGAAGGTCATTCGGAAGGATGTCCGGTCTAATTAGCTTATTATGCTTTTGTTATTATAGATGATTAGCCTTGCTAGGCAGCCTTCAGGAAACAAATTCAACAAACTCTGGGGCCAGACAGTGGTATTCATAGGCCTAACAAAGAGAAGGAGAAAGAAAATGAAGATTGGGTGTTATTTTCCTCCTGGATCCTTCATTATATATTTAAAAAATCTGAGTCAATAAGGTTTAGCTGAATTTTTAAGTAAAGATAATGTGGAAAATCCTTTCATTACACACAGGACTTCTAGGTGGTTCTATGCTTGTCAACTGTCTAACTTCACTTACTGGAATTTCAGCCTCTGTATTTTGACACCCTATTCCATGAGACAATCATTTACTGGGCACCACCTGAATGCTCAACACTGTGCTAAGTGCTGTAGAGCAAGAATTGTGACATTTTTTGGACTTCGTAGACTTGTAGCCTTTTAAAAAGTGGGGATACAATAAAGTTGATGTATCCTTTTTATTTGCCAAGAAAGTGTCCCTAAAAGAAAACAACTTTTCTACTGCCTATTCTCATCACTATTCTTCACTGTAGCCGGTGGAAACTTCACCAGGCTCTCAGCGGAGAGTCACTGTTCTGTGCAGTCCCTAAATAAGTAGTTGAACGGTGCTTAAAATTGATATTCCTATTAAGACAATTACGAATTACTCTCATAAAATATTTTAGATTCACTCATTGTTACATGGCAATTTAATGTCCTTTAATTCTAGATGTTAGCTGTTTAGGAGTCATAATCACCACCAACATATTTTTACAAGGTTTTAAAAAAAGTTTTTAAATCTAGTACAGAGGTTTTCCAAACTACTTTAAAACACACACACACACACACACACACACACACACACACACACACACACCCCATAGAAACCTTTCTTCAAACGAAATCTTATTCAGGAAGACCAATATCTATAATAGATCAAAGAGGGCTGTTCTGGCTGAAGCAGTCTGTGTGGTTCCCCCACTCCTTTGTTCCCCCCAAACAGTAGCCCCCAAGACACCGCCACACAACCCCAGGGCTCCACAGAGCAGACTCGAACAGACACTGATCTAACAGAGCCAGACTCTAGACTTTTTATGTCAGAAGATGTCTTAGAGACGATCACAGACACAGAGCAGCAGAGCAGGGAGAACCTGAGAGCTCAACTGGTGATTTCCCCTCAGTTCACAGGTGAGGAAACCAAGGCCCAGAAGGACTGGAATCCCTGTGCCACACACATCGCTACTTAGGGCGGACACGTGAGTGAAAGTTAGGATTCTTCTGTTCCAGTCACATGCTCTCTTACCTTACTTGCGTGGAGGTTTTATGTGCAGGGAAATGGCAGGGCCACTTGGAATATAATGATGGAAAGCAGAGAAGAGGAAGCACGAGACAGGAAGAAAATAGAATAAACAAACGGACTAATTCCTCTTCAGTTCAAAGAAAGTAGAAGCTGAGCCACTGTCTACAGGAGTTGTATGATCTAGTTAGGAAAAAAACAGCGAGGTACAAAAGTAAGAATAATGTTCTAAAAAGAGCAACTCTGAGTGATGATACATGAGTTACCAAAACCTTGAACACACCACTGTATTGGAAGTTACACAGATGTGTGAGGAAAAGTTGCCGCCCTGTTATCAAAGTGGGTTTAAAATAAAAATCTGGACCAGAATCTGACAATCAAATTTGTAAGAACTCGATTGTTTCTCTACACTCGACCTGAGCTGAAAGACAGAGAAGTGATGGATTGTTTCTCTACAGCAAGGCGGCTAGACACTTTGGGAGGCGCTTGTTGCTTCTCACTGCACAGACCTGCGTTAGGACACAGCGTCCCCATCAGTCAGAATGAGTGTTCCAATGTGAGCACCGCCCATGTGATCAGCCCCCCAACACAGGTAAGCGGGTCCGGGGAGCACATGGTGCAGCAGCTCTGTGCACCAGCATGGTCTTGTCCACCCTGCGCTCACACTGCCACTGCTCTTCCCTTTCCTCCCTCTGCTGCATTTTCCTTTATTTTTATGTTTCAACTTGTCTCAGTTTGTGTGTGTGTGTGTGTGTGTGTGTGTATATACACACACACACACACTTATGTGTGTTTTGAATAACTAACTAGACAGGAACTTACTGGTATTCCCCCCTAATCTTTAACAGCAATTTGGAGTAAAAATTTTATTCGTATTAAAGACAATGCCATACCCATTCCTGTAACATTCATCCATAAGCAAGTGGTTCTAAATTAGGAAGAACTATATCTGAAAAAGCAGAAACAGACTTCCTAATTTGCCAATTCATTAATTTTTTCAGTTAAAAGCAACTAATAATGTTAAAGAAAAATTTTCAAAAAAGACAAAGATTATTTTCACTTTCATATTATAACTGTTTCCATTTGTCTGTCTTGCCATTATACACACACACACACACACACACACACACACACACACACACAGGCAGTCCTCGGTTACGTCGGACTCGACTTATGCCGTTTAGTGGTTATGTTGCCATCTCCATTTATAAAGAAAATGTTCCATCATTTTGACGTATGTACATATGTGCTTTATGTTTTTTTATTATTTATTTACCACAAGTAAAGGTCAGGAATTGTTATCTTTGTTTTAAATTATTTTTACTGTTTCCCTTCATTACTGCTGTGTATGTGCTCCATGTGAATGACGTAGGTGCTTATGTAGGTGGGTTCTGACTTACGGCGAAAATTGCATTACGTTGCGCCATAGGAATGGATATCCTATGTAACATACATATATATACACACACATACACACACACTGAGTGGCCAGATTATTATGACCACCTGACGTTTGTAGGCAAATTAGCTATAATTTTGTGCTGAAGTTGCTAGAGGGCCAGACAATTATAAATAGGGAAGCAGGTTGTTTACCACAATAGAAGTGATTTTTTTTCTGAAGATAGGGGTAAACAATGCGATTTAACAGCCTTTGAATGTGGGAGATATATATATATATATATATATATATATATATATATATTAATCTTCACCCAAGGATATGTTTTAATTGATTTTAGAGAGAGGAAAAGAGAGAGAGAAACATCAATTGGTTATTGGTTGCCTCCTGTACGTGCCCTGATTCAGAATCAAACTGCAACCTAGGTATGTGCCCTGACCGGAACCTGCAACCTTTTGGTGTATGGGATGACACTTCAACCAACTGAGCCACCCAGCCAGGGCTATATTCTTATGTTTTAAAAATAGTTGAAATCATGATGTGTCATGTAATTTTGCTTTCTATTCCAATCACTCTACATACTGTAAACATGTGTCCATGTTGCTACCCAGTCTCTTTCTCAGGGCAAACCAAGCCACTGTCCATGGAGAGAGGTAAGTATGAAAACTAGTCACCTTGGTTGGCACCAAGTGACTCTTTTGAACCTCACTGTATGCAAACACTGAGGAAATGCAAATGTTGCTGGTTTCAAAGTATTTTTTTAAAAAAATATCCACCTGAAAACGGTGAATTTGGACTGATTGAAAGAATACTTTAACTAAACACTAACATACTTTCTTTTTAGGGACAACGAAATAACTGAATTAACCTGCAGTACAACTGTATATCTGTCTTGGGACACTGGAGTCATTAGCTCTTTTTTAACCTACCTTTTCTATACAGTATATTATCTTTAAAAATTATGCACCTAATCCTCAGCAGTGATAATTAATTACTTCCTATGACAGGTACTTGATCCTTGTGTTTTTTGTACATTTTACATTATCAAACAGTATATTGTTTAAATTTAACATATTTGTTAACTACATTTGTTAAAATATATTGTTTATTTATAAAGTATATTTAATTAATTTGTTAAATTAAAGTATATTGTTTAAACTTAACATATTTATTTTTTGTTTTTTTAAATATATTTTATTGATTTTTTACAGAGATGAAGGGAGAAGGATAGAGAGTTAGAAACATCGATAAGAGAGAAACATCGATCAGCTGCCTCCTGCACACCCCCCACTGCGGATGTGTCCACAACCAAGGTACATGCCCTTGACTGGAATCGAACCTGGGACCCTTCAGTCCACAAGCCGACACTCTATCCACTGAGCCAAACCAGTTAGGGCAACATATTTGTTAATAGAGAGCAGTTTATTAGTTGCTAAAAGGTAGGGATTTCTGTCTGATCCATTTTTATTTCCCTTGGAACTTGCAGCACAATGTTGTCCAAATAGTATATGTTCAATAAAAGTTCATTGAACTAAACTGACTGATTTAGCTTTAAAGTAATCAGTTATCAGGAGACATGATTTCCTGATAAATCTAAGCCAGTTTGTAACCCAAGTTTTGATACTTATCCGATGAGCCATTTAGGGCATTTACCATTCAACTGTGCTGGTGAAATATACACACCAGAGTCTGAAAAGCTATTACATTGAATAATTTTGTCATTTCAGTCATGGATTAAATCAACTAACTAACTCCTGGCCCCAAGAAGATTTCAGCCACGTGATCTTTTATATTCTGTCACTATTTTTAAATTCAGTTTGAATTTGTGCACCTTCATTTATAGCATGAAGAGCATACATTTTGTAATACCCAGGTCAGAAAAGAATTCCAAATTAGATCAGATGCCCCTGCTATATTTTCTCAGAGGACTGCCCCCTGGTAATACCTATCTCAGCCTGTAATTATATATCTGTGTGGTTATGAAATGAATGTGCATCTCCCACTGAGTCTGGAATGGCCACGAGAGCAGGGGCTGAGCCTGTTTCTGCATTATTTTATCCACAGAGTTCAGCAATCTCTGGCCCATAGTGCATATTCAAAAAAAGGTAGCCGAACAAATTATAGACATCCAAGAGAAAGCAGAAGTTGAGCTGAGTTTTGAAGACAAGTAAGAGAAACTGACTTAACAAGATGAAAAAAAAGGACACCATATGGGGTGATGGCTTGAAATGGGGGCACAGGTAGGGTAGAAGTATTGGGGGCAATCCCTAAGGAATTACATTTAATACAGCAGGAACCTGTCTTTGTAGCAGGTACGTCCACAACAGGAGTTCCTTCCAGATACAGGTCTGAGCTTTTATCTGACACTAGAGCAGCCGTGGGCAAACTACAGCCCGCGGGCCGGATCCGGCCTGTTTGAAATGAATAAAACTAAAAAAAAAAAAAAAAAAAAAGACCATACCCTTTTTGTAATGATGTTTACTTTGAATTTATATTAGTTCACACAAACACTCCATCCATGCTTTTGTTCCAGCCCTCCAGTCCAGTTTAAGAACCCATTGTAGCCCTCGAGTCAAAAAGTTTGCCCACCCCTGCACTAGAGGCCCAGTGCACAAAATTTGTGCACTGGTAGGATCCCTAGCACAGTGATGGCGAACTGATGACACGCGTGTCAGAGGTGACATGCAAACTCACTTTTTTGGTTGATTTTTCTTTGTTAAATGGCATTTAAATATATAAATATCAAAAATATACATCTTTGTTTTACTATGGTTGCAAATATCAAAAAATTTCTATATGTGACATGGCACCAGAGTTAAGTTAGAGTTTTTCAAAATGCTGACACGCCGAGCTCAAAAGGTTCGCCATCACTTCCCTAGCAGCTGCTGGCTGCTGGTGGGGGCCTCCCTCACCCCGCCCGGCCCCACCCCATGGTCGAACTCCAGGACAACTCTCAGTAGAGGGGACAATTTGCATACTACACTTTTATTATATAGAATAATTTCTAAAACCATCAAGAAGCCCAATAATACTGAATGGTCACCGATATGGGAGGCTTTTGTTAAAGACACATGCAGTTTGGTTGCCTTTGTTTTGCAAGAAGAGGAAATTTCCATGATGCAGTGCTTCTGAAAGTTGCAGGTGACTGATGTTTTTCCTCCCCTGGAAAAAGCAAAATGTAACCAGTTTTCCCCAAAGCACATGACTCACCTGGGAAAACCTTTTACTTCCCAGAGGGTGTGACCAGCGGAGGTCATACAAATTCAGTGGTTCTCAGTCAGGTAGTCATGTCAGACACTTTCCACTATTCTACAATGTTCATGGGCATTTTAGGAGTTCAGAACATGTGAAGTCACTTTAACCTCTGGTGATCTGTTTTCCATGTTTCTTATCCTGATCTTCAGGGAATAAACATATCGGTGCTGCCCCAGTATTCAGAGGTGATGTCAGACCAAATAAGCCATGATTCCAAAATATTCCTCAGGTCCCATGTTTTCTCCCCCCTCTCTGTCTCTTGCTAGTTCTGTTTCCTATCTCCTTCTTCACCATAGTTTATAACTAATTCTTTGAAGATCCCAGAACATTAATATCTCCCAAATCCATGTTCTTTGTATGTAGAATGTTCAATCTTTCTCTCTCCAAAGTTGTATTCAAAGATTGTGGCTGCTCCCAAATGCCCTGTCGGGCTGTAGGCCCATGTATTTTGAGTGCATGTATGTTTGGGTGATTTCTGTCTGAGATTCCTTCCAGCTGCTGGAAGAAATAGCATGGTAGCGAGTTTAGATTGATTTTTAATAAAAAATCTTTTATTTTGATTGTAGCTTTGACAGAAATGGATTTTGCAAATCCTCACCTCTCCAGGGCAGCCAGTCAGAGCAGAGGGGAAAAGCTTCGTGAAAAAGCATCCATACTGCAAAGATGGCCTTTTCGTTTTGAGACAGTCAATGGGTCCAGAGTTCCCTCTTTGTCCGGTTTCTATTAAAGCTATTAAGAAAGGATTCAGTGAGCTGCACTTCCTGCTATCTTCTTGGAGGTGTAAACCCTGGTGTCATCAGAATCATACAAATACGCCTGGATGTACTGATAAGCAATTACCACTGGGCTTAAAAGGAGAAAGATAAGGTCTAGGCCTCTTATAGGGCAAAGACTTTGAGATTTATTTCGAGTGTTATCAGGAGAGCTCTGCTACCCATGCAAAGCTCCTTCTTGGAGGGAAAAATAAAAGAAAAGCATCAGGAGAGATTATATTTCTTATAAACGTTTATCAATCAAAACAAGGAACTCTGAATGCAAAAGTGAAATACAATCACAAAATCCATTTTAAATGGGGAAAAGCCACAGAAAACATGGATCTTCTGAGGATTAAAGGGAGAAATCCTTACCTATGATTTAAAAAAATCCTTACCAGCGATCAAAATGGAGAGGGGCTCTGACAGGGAGAAATCGCCAAGCGATTGCCTTCACAAATGATTTGGGATTGAAATAATTTATACTGCTTATATTCTGCCATTGAGAGCGAGATGGAAAATTTATGGAACTGTATAAAATGGCTTGCAGAAGAACAAAACTATAAAAAAAAATAGAACATAAACTCAACTCCAGGCTGCAGAAAGATTTTCTTTTTAATTAGGAAATCCAAGTTGTCCATGGAATGCAGTTTAAATGATGAACTTGCTGATTAATTAACTAGATATTAATTCCAACAAACCCTTCTAACCACAGGATGTTTTGCTCCAGTAGTTCTACAATGATTTCTCAAGGAAAGATAAAACTTTGTTAGGGAACATTGTCTACTGTTCTTTCTTTAAGGCATCATGTCTGAAATGAAAATCAGCCAGTTCAGGAGCTAACTAGCAGATCAAGGAATGCTAAACTGATTTATCACAATCAACGTCTGGCTCCTTGTCTCAGCAATGCCTCCCACTAAAACAGAACAGCACTGCCCAACCAATATTTATGAACAAATTTAGGCAGAAGCTAATCCATTACTGAACTAGTCTCATTTATTTTACTCATTCACTCATTTATCCACACAACAATTATTGTGTTAGGTACTGGACCAAGTGCTGGGGATGCTGAAGTGAACAAACAGGTAAGACACCTGCCCTCTTGTGACTTATACTATACAAACTATTTCACTAGTCAGCTAGTTTGTGTTTAAATTGTTTTCTAAAGCCAATAATTCCCTTTTCAAACAAAATCACTTATAAAGCACAGACTAATAGGCTCATAGATAGAAAGAAGCTTAGATAGAAAGAGCTCAGAGACAGGCAGTCTCGCCCCACTCCTTAAGAAAGATGTGTAGGACCTCATAGTGTGTGTCACGGCGAGGCCTAAACCCCAAGAAATGGTGATATGCACAATAAAATGTTTTATGGAATTGAAATTTTTTATAATTACATTGGTATAAGAGGTAGGCAGGAAAAGCAAAAAGAACCATGCAAGATAAAGCAAAGAAACTGTCAAGCACCTAACAGAGTCTTCAGGTCAGTCCTCCAAAAAGGAGCAGTAGACCTGACTGAAAATGTCCTTTTAAGTTGTGTTGTGTTTTGTTTTGTTTTTCTCCAAAATGGTAACTCCACTTATCTTTATTTCAGGGGCTCTGAAATGGCTCTATTGAGAGTCGCAATGCCCTTGGTGGATCCTCTCTCAGCCACATTGTAGACGCCCTTATTCATAGAACAAAATCTCGGAAAAAATAGAAAGGAAATTACTTCTATCAGTTTTACACCCAACTTCCAACAAATTAACTCAAGAGTCTGTACAACTAAAACAGACACCCCTGAGAGTTATGGAGCAATGTATGGTTTCCTAAGTATATCACCTTTTAGTTCCATAACAACCCTTTGATGGATGGATGGGTCGATTTCTATTCTACTGCTGTAAACACTTACATGATTTGGTTAAAATAAACAAAATATCAAGACTGTAGGCCAGGTTTTTAGGCTCCTGGTTTGGCTTCCTTCCATTGTATGGATAAATGAATGAATAAAATGAATTATATCATGGAGCCACTCTAAAGCAGCCTAATGTCTAAAAGGTTTAGCAGGCATGCTGTTACTCCACTTATGCGAACATTCATGCAGCATCGTCTACAGAGCCTGGGGGTTGCACATGCCCAATGCGTACCTACTGGAGGACCATTTTTTGTTGTTGAAATCAGGGGTTTTTGTTATCTGATCTAACACTGTGCCCAGATTGAAACACCTGCCAGTGATCCTGCCCTCCCCCCTCTCAGGGACCCTGCCCTCCCCACTCTCAGTGAACCTACTCTACCCACTGCAAAGATGAACAGGCTTTCTGCGAAAAGCTACAAAGTAGGGAGAAACTCAAAGATTATTTTGACGAGTGGCAAGCTGATGGAAAATACTAGTTTCACTTAATTGCATGGAAAAAGCTGTCAACCTAAATTTGGCTGTTTAAAGAAACACCATCTTCTCTAGGTTTTGGTGCTTTCCTGTGATTCTCAGCCCTCAGAAAGCATTAGTATCACCTACAGGACTTGTTAAAGCACAGATTCCTGGCCTGCGCCTTGACTCTGATTAGGTAGGTATGCAGAGGGGCCTGCTGGAGCATTTGCTTTTCTAACAAGTTCTCAGATAATGTTGATGTTTCTAGTCCAGTGTTAGCACAGTGAGAACTACTGCTTTACGAACTTTAATATTATAAAATGGTGCAATTTTATTTTAGCATTGGATACTCTTGGGTGACTTTTCTGGGCACTGGATCTATAGGCACAATAAAATGTTTGGGGTGGTGACAAAACATTTGACATACAGTTTTCCCCATATCTGATCCTCTTCTGTTTTTTATTTTTATTTTTTATTCCTTTTCCTCCTGTGCCACGCCTGAGTCAATAGAAGGACTCCCCACATTTCCAATGACTGGAATTTGCCAGAGGAGTGGTGTGAGGAAGAAGCACCAAGGTGAAGCTCACCTGCTCACCTGCTGAACTCAGGGAAAGCTCTGCTACTAACTCCTGTGGTCACTCCTTCCTCTTGCCTAGTCACTCAGGAATTAATTCATCAACCAACCAACCAATCACTCAATGAACCATTCAAACATCCTGCAACTATTTGGCTTGACCCTAATATCAGCAATTTTAACTACTATCACATACACCTGGGAAAAGGAACGTGGAAAAGATGGGTAACGAGTGAGCAGAGGCTGACAGTTTCCTAACGTGCACATGGCTTCCACTTTGAACGCTGTACCTCACTGTACACCGGGGTTCTAGCTTGCCAATAGGAAATAGAGGCTTCCCACGAAGAAGCGATTTATGATTCTTCTTTCTGGCACACGGATTTTTTTTCACTTGGAGTTGGAAATCAATACATTTAAGATCATTTATTACCTTCATCCTCTTAGCACTGCAAATTCATTGCTGATAGGGTTTTAACTAGTCTTCTGATTGTTAGAGGTAAGGATATTTCCAGCTAAAAATGGGGCATTCATTGCCCTTTTTATTTTTAATTCTTTCTTTAATCTCTAGAAAGAATGAAAACTGGTGGCATTGCTGAAGTAAAGAAGTACATGCTCTGGTATTACTGTAGTGAAAGTCTTCATGCTTGGACATCGTGTCAATAATAATTGCTAGCATGTATGGTCCTCTTAACACTTCTGTGTAGGATGTGGTTACCACCCAGAAATTATAGCAAGTTAATCTAAAGGCTTTATTAAATTATTCGGAGGCCTACATGAACACAGTTGTTGTTCTTGAGCATTTGGAAAATGAAATCATTCTTTAGAATTAGCCTACTGAGCTAGAAGAAAATAAAGAACACTCACCAAAGGGGAAAAGTGACAAAAATTCCAGTGACTAATGGTTTTTAATTATATTTGCATAATAGTCTCTTGATACAAGTGCTACTTAGTATGTTGATAATTCCTGCCACTGATCCATTAGGTGCCTTCATACACATGTAAGCGCAGACCAGAGCACAGAAGAACAGCAAAACATTATCTAACTGCACTCAAGTGCTTTGAATTAGGTCAATTTAATGGCACTCCTCTCCGTCCTACCAGCGGCGATTTCTGGGGGTGTGAGCAGTAAGCATCTTGCAACTGACAACTTAGTTAATGGTTTTATGCTGGGCTAGAAAATAAAGAATATAACAAAGGTAACAGTTTGTGGTAACCTTATACCTTTAAGTCCTGATCATTGTGAATAATGCTACTACAGTTACTTGATCTCAGCTTGCCTTAGACTAATGCTCAGATGAGAAAAGAGATGTTATTGATTTATTCACTTAACAAATGTATTTTGGATACAACTACACACCACAAACTGTGCTGAATGTCTGGGATTCAGTGTGAGCGATTGGACTCTGACTTTACAAAAGAAGGGGTCAAATAACCACACAAATACTTCATTAGAAACTGTGCTAACCGCTGTGAAGGAAATGTGAACGGGACCACCAAAAAAAAGCCACATCAGGGAAATGCTAGGGCAGTGGTTCTCAGCCTTCCTAATGCTGCGACCCTTTAATACAGTTCCTCATGTTGTGGTGACCCCCAACCATAAAATTATTTTCGTTGCTACTTCATAACTGTAACTTTGCTACTGTTATGAATTGTAATGTAAATATCTGATATGCAGGATGTATTTTCATTGTTACAAATTGAACATAATTAAAGCATAGTGATTAATCACAAAAACAATATGTAATTACATATGTGTTTTCCGATGGTCTTAGGCGACCCCTGTGAAAGGGTCATTCGACCCCCAAAGGGGTCGCGACACACAGGTTGAGAACCTCTGTGCTAGAGGCATGTATCCTTTCTGAAGTTCAGAGACAGCTTCCTTGGGGAAGTAGCATTTGATTTTAATTTTGTGACCACTGACCCACATTTTACTGATTCCAATTTCCTTTTCTTTTGCATTCTGGCTAATATCTGTGAATGATAATCTCAAGGCATTTACATTAGGTTCCGAATGAGAAATAAACTTACATGAAAGCCCGGCAGTGGGCGCAATGGCAGGGTCTTAGGTGGCACTCTGAGCAGAGGCCTGTCATTACCCCCAAGGTTTCTGAAGTTCCCGCCACTGCCAAGCATTCACATCAGGCTGTCTGAGGACATGAGTTGCAAACCCTCCTACCCTCTAGGTTGCTCTGATGCTCTGAGAAAAGGGTTTAACTTTTAGATGTGGGATTTGGGACTAGGAAGGAGAACATACATACTTGACATATATGACATTTCCAATCAGAAGCTGAAGGTCATGTATTGAGGGATACCAGTTTCCCATTTATGGGAGCTAGACTAATTTTTTTCTCATTATTTGGCAATGGATTAGCAAACATACCCTCCGAGCTCACTATGATTAGGGACCTCTGGGTAAACACCTATGGAAAGGAAATGAAGGGAAAACAGAATCTGGATCATGCCCTTCATGTTACTATTTGGGGAAACACAAAACTCACCAATTAAACTAATGTAAGGCAATGACAAAGAATATTATAAGTGGTAAATAATACAATCAGACATCTTTAATCTATGAGTGCAAAAGAAATACCAAATGAAAAAGTGGTCAGATGTATAACATTTTAACCGGGTTTACCTTGAAGTAGAGGAGTTATGACAAGTTCCTTATTTATTATTTTTGCTTGTCTAACGTATACTTTCTAAATTTTCTCCCATAAGCTATTTTTCTATAAGAATACAAAAACAATAAAAGTTTTATAGAAGTTATATTAAAGTTTATTGACTCTTTCAGGCTGTGCCCATTCTACCAATAAGCTTATCAAAGGCATTCATCATTTTTGTGTTATTTATAGCATTTTGACTCTTTCTCAGAGTTTTAATTTTCCTGATTAGATGACCTATCTGGTTTCTCATGTGTTTTTTTTTTTTTTTTACATTTTCCATGAGAGCCTTTAAGATATTTATTTTAAATTCCTTATTTCCAAAAACTGAGTCTAACTTTGATGCTTGCTTTGTTTCTTGAGATTGTGTTTTTTCTTGAGTTTGAGCATAGATTATAATTTTTTTATTAAAAGATTGACATAGTTTATCAGATAATAGAACTAAGGTATATACTTTTACCTATAAGCTTAATTTTTATCTGACTAGATAAAATTTATCTGGTTGAATTCTTTATTGATTTCAGAGAGGAAGGGAAAGGTAGAGGGAGATAGAAGCATCAATGATGAGAGGGAATCATTGATCAGTTGCCTCTTGCATGCCCCTAACTGGGGACTGAGCCTGTAACGCAGTATGTGCCCTGACCTGGAATTGAACTGTGACCTCCTCGTTCATAGGTCCATACTCAACCACTGAGCCACACCAGTCGTGCTGATTGAATTGTTTTTAATGTTTACTGTACTTGCAAGTACCAGAGGCCTCACATTCCTCTAGTCTCCTTGTTTCTGCCTCCTCCTTAAATACAGTTCACCCCTTGCAGATCATTTAGCAGTCATCCACCATAATTACACTGGGGCACCGTTAGTGTGGTGGTAAGGTGTGGGGAGGGGAAATGGTCTGCAATCTTATGAACAAATCTCAGTCTTTTAGGGGGCCTGTGTTTCTTGGCCATGATGTTCACATCTCTTTCTTAGCTTCCCTACTCACCAAGTGAAACAAACAATACAAGGGGTGCCAGAGTCAGAGAAATGTCCTTTCCACTGCTGGGATAAGGCTCTGGTTAAGCCTGTCTCTTATTTTTCTGGAGAGCTGACGTTGGTTATGGAGAGCACTTTGGGTGCAATTCCCAAAGGTTCCTCTTCCTCCACCCAGAGACCTTTCTTGGCTCTTCACTGTGACAACCTGGTGAGGCTTCTTGAGGTTTCTCACTCTTAGCTAGTCCATACTCAGTTTCCAGCAAATCATTAGAATTACCACTTCAGTTTTCCTACAAGTTTGAGTTTATGGCTCCAGAAGCTTCTGTCCTGTCCAGGACAGGCAAATCTCAACTGTGACTTTTTTGCTTTCCCAGTGTTATGGACTGCTGTGTCCTTCCAAAATTCGTATGTGATATCAGGAGGTGGGTCTTTGAGAAGCAATTAGGTATAGATGCAGTCATGAAGGTATAGCTCCTGTGATGGATTTAATATTCTTATAAGAAGAAAAAGAGACTAGAGATCTCTCTCTCCACATTGTGAGGATCAGCAAGAAGGATGCTGTCTGCAAAGTAGGAAGGGAGCCCTCACCAGACACCAAATCTGCCACCACCTTGATCTTAGACTTCCAGCCTCCAGAATTGTGAGAAATAAGTGTTTGCTTTTTAAGCCACTCAGCCAATTTTATTTTGTTAAAACAGTCTGAACTATGACAACTTGTCTTTCCAGATTTTTGGGTGGCATTTTGCCCTGCAACTTCAATTCTCTGGTAAGTCCAAGAAAAGTCATAGATTTTTAGTTTGTTCAGCTTTTCTACTTGTAAGAACAGGACTGACCACTACTAAGCTCTTTAAATGCCATAACTAAAACCAAAACACAAGTAGCATCTTCTTTTTATAAATATACACACACACACACACACACACACACACATATATGTGTGTGTATATATATATATATACATATATATATATATATATATATATATATATATATATGTATATGTATATATATAAAACTAGTGGCCTGGTGCACAAAATTCATGCACAGGGGTGGGGGTGTCCCTCAGCTGAGCCTGCACCCTCTCTAATCTGGGACCCCTTGGGGGAAATCCCTCTCTCAATATAGGACTGCTGGCTCCTAACCACTCACCTGCCTGCTTGCCTGATCACCCCTAACCACTCTGTCTGCAGGCCTGATTGCCCCCAACCACCCCCTCTTCTGACCTGATCACCCCTAACTGCCTCCCCTGCAGGCTTGATCACCCCCAACTGCCCCCCACTGCTGGCCTGATCACCCCCAACTTCTCCCTTTGCCAGCCTGCTCACCCCCAACACCCCCCCCCCCCCGCCAGCCTGCTCGCCCCTAACCGCCTCTGCCATGGCCCCACCACCATGGCTTTGTCTGGAAGCACGTCCAGAAAGTCTCCCTGTCTAACTAGCATATTACCCTTTATTAGTATAGATGATACCCTTGAGCAAACCATATAACATTTCAGTGTTTTTAGAGCTCCTGCCTACATTTGTGAAGGTGGTGCTCTACATAAGGGCACCCAGCTTAGCAGTCAAAAAGGGATCGCATTTACTTTGTGCAAAGGTGCCCTGTGGGCTGAAAGCTGATCCTGCTTTGCAGGGAGAGGCAAGCCTGAACTAGTCAATTACAGCCATCCTATGGGGCTCACTACCCAGAGGCTCTTCCCCACCAAGTTAGGACCTATCCTTAGAATTCCCCACCCTGCTGGGGCTTGATGGAGCAGGACCACCAGCAGAGTCCTTTCACATGCTTCACTAATTTCCAGCCTCATTCTCTGAGATCAGAGTCTCTACTCTCAATTCCTTCAACCTTTATTGTGTCTCCTGCTGCCTCTTGCCTGCCTAGAGCCTGGTTGACAACCAGCACTTGAAAGCAATGAGTATGCCACAATCACAGCCCTTTAATGGGCACCTTCACTGCTCTGGGGAGCCAACTGGAAAATGTGAACTTGAGTTCAGGAGAGGAGGCTTGTGCAAAGCAGCCAACCTCCCCAATACGAAGCCAAAGGGTGCCTCTAAGCGGGAAGATTGCGGCAGCATTTTCCTGGCCCTGATAATCACATCTGAACTTACTAAGGGAAGGGGTTGGTGGCTGTAGAAGCTGGTAATGATTACAGAATTATATCAGCAGCAGGCGGCCCTCATTTGTTCTGCTGCCTAGCACTAGGGCAAGATCATTGTGTATTATTGCTCAAAGGCAGTAATCATTTTATATAACGTGAAGACTTTTTTCACTCAATTTACTTTCATGCTTTGAGCTGAAGAGAATAATAGTCACATGTTGATCACTGGTACCTTGACAGATGATGCTCAGAAATGCAGGTCCCTGCTCAATTCGATCTTTTCCCCTTCACACACATTGAAGGTTGTAATTTAGAATCTCATTCCATCACCACCTTCACATCCCAACGTTGCTGAAGCTGAGAAGACCAAGGCAAAATAATTCTGTCTGGGGCCCTCAATCCTGCAGTCTGCCCTATGGGATAATTTATGCTGATTTGTTTTAAAGAGACAGGCATACATAATTCATGTCCTGTGCATTGCAGTTTTTGGCCATTGAAAAGATTATCTCTCTTTTGGCAGCACTTGCAGGAACCAGCTACAATAAACATTTCATACCTCAGTAGACACTCTTTTCTCAGCTAATAGGAGCCTGACTTAAATGTAGACTTCATCGTGAGAGGAGTGTATTTAATGGTGAATTCAGCTGAGCATTTTTTCCCTTTTAAAGCATAAAATGAGCTTATTATCAGTATCAATAGTTGTTGTTTTTTTCTCAAAAGGAGTCAAGGTGTGAATGGGCATGAAAGGGAAATTAAATTGAAACTCTGGTGGTTTCATGGTTGGAGGCCAGTTTAAAACTCAAACTTAATAACTGCCTTTGAACTAGCCAGGAGAAGTTTAGGATCAGAAAAGCACACAGATTTTGAAGGGAGGCATCAGAGCTGGGCTTCCTACCCAGAAGGCAGAGGGCCAAACGGGAGACTTGTGGGTACCAGGCGCACTGCTAAGGATGGGTGAATTTACACCTGCAGAGATTACAGTGGTTTAAGTATCATCTGCGCGAGTAGAGCCAAAGTGGTCTTTTGAAAATGCAAATCTCATCAAGCTGCTGCTTTCCTCAAAGCACTTTAGCAGCATTTCCATTTCATGTGGGAGGACGGCCAAGGAGCCCGCAGGACCTGGCCTCTGCTCAGGCCCCATCCTCAGCAAGCCTCCTGCGGCCCATCCTTCCTGTGCCCCAGCTCCTAAGGCCTTCTTTAAAGGCCCGCAACTGTGTGCTTTTACCAAGCAATTCTTGTTCTTATAGCAAAATGGATCCCAAAGGCCGCTTCCTCAGGGAACTTTTCTATTTATTTTGGCAAACACAAACCCTTTTAATGTGCTCATGCACTTTTGTGCTTTGGAAATTTTTTGATTATTTGAAATTTTTGATGTTCGTGTTCTTCTTCTAGACTGTAATATCCTGGAGGGCACCTGGACCCCAGCTCACAAATGTGTACTCCTAGGGCAGTGGTTCTCAACCTTGGCTGCACATTAGAATCACCTGGGAATCTTTTTAAAATCCTGATTTCTGGGCCTCATCCTCTGGAAATTGTTTTCTTTGTTACTAATGTTGTGGCCCCACCCCATAACAAAGAAACAGAATTTCCGGAGGATGAGGCCCAGGAATCAGGATTTTAAAAAGATTCCCAGGTGATTCTAATGTGCAGCCAAGGTTGAGAACCACTGTCCTAGGCTACACCCTCTATTCACAGTTGCTCCGTGAATGAGTGGATCAGAGCAGTGGTTCTGAAAGAGTGTGGGCATCAGGATCACTTGGTGAAGCACAGATTGCCTGCTGATCCCCTAGAAGTTCTGATTCATGGGGGTGGGACCCAAGAATTTGCATTTTGAATGAGTTCCCAAATGGTGCTGAAACCACACAACATTGGGAAGCCCTTCCACAATTGCATAATCTTTCCACTGGGACCCCAAGTTAGAAGATTTGCAAACTGGATTCATCTAACCAGCTGGAGGTTCTTAAGCAATTCTCACATTTTCTTTCCAGTCAGTTAATAAAGCCTGTGCTTCATTCTTTGCGGTATCCCCTGTATCTCTCTGTTCCTTTCCTTTTGCCCTATTTCTAGATAGGGGACATTATAACCTTGCATTTGGACTACGATAACCACATCCTAGTCATTTCCTTGGCCCCCACTGTCTGTTTCTTAAATCCCTCACTTACTTTATTGCCATTAAGTGTCTCAGAGACCGTTATGCCCATGCTCTGCCCTCATCTAAGATCTTGCTGGAGATAACAGCATGCAAGGCTTTTCACAGCCTGGACTTCCCGGTAGGTGTGTCGCCGACCTGCCTCCAATTCCACACGAGACTCCTCATTAAGTCTTTACTGCACCTAATTCTTCATCATCCCTGACAGGCTGTCAGCTGCATAGGGGCAAGCACCACACCAGTCTTGCTAACCATCATCATAAAACATTACTGTACAGAGAAGTCACTGAACAATAGATTTTTCCTTCTGCACAATAATAATCATAGAAAGCACTTAACTGGCATTACTTCAGATTTCTTCTAATCACTTTACACATATCAATTTATTCAATCCTTATAACAAGGGTGCCCATTTTACAGATAAGGAAATTGAGGCACAGAGAAGTAATGTGTCCAAGATTTCACAAGTGGTGGCTCAAATATTCAAACCCAGGAATTTGGCGGTAGGAGTTCATGATCTTACCTATCATCCTGTAATGATTGAGGAGTAGCCCCAATGATGCAAAAAATTATCCAGAGTACTAAAAATCTGTGCCCAATTTGTTGATTACCTATTATGTGTAGGGAGCTAAGACAGATACTGGCAATCAAGCATGGTTGGAATATAGCACTGAAAGTGAGAGGCAGTCTAATATTCTAAACAGAGTCAGACAACCTATATTCAAACACTTTCTAAGCTGTGTGACCATGGGAGACTTACTCAAATGATCTGTGTTCTGTTCCTCATCTTTAAAATGGGGAAAATAAACTCCATTTTCACAAAGTTTCTGCCAGGATTAAATGTGAAGGGTGTATGTAAAGTACTTATCACAGTAACAAACACATTGCACCGTTTTAGTAGATGAGAGTTATCATCTTGTCCCTGACCTTGGGCAATTTTCTATTTGTTCAGTACGTAGGAATTGGTAGTGGTACTCTGGGATGAAGAATATAGTACTATAAATAGTGCCTCAATATATCCAAGATGAAATACCATTTATGTTTAAGGCTCCAAGAGCTATATGAGAAGTGTGGGTAACATCAATCTAAAGATAAATCAAACTTCAAAGTCATAAATTTACTCACAAATAAAGTGTTGTTTTTTTAAAAAAAACACATTCACTGAGGATTCTCAGAGACAAGGTGGGAGTGGCGGGGAAGAGAGCAACCAAAGGACTTACGTGTATAGATGCACAACCCATGGACCCAGACAATAGTGGGGTGAAGGCCTGGGGAGGGAATGGGAGTGGGGAGGAGGGGTCAATGGAGATAAAAACAGGACATCTGTAATACTTTCAACAATAAAATTTTTAAAAAAACATTCACTTATTTAATTGTTATTTATTGAGTATCTAGGTGTTAAAAACTGTGATAAGCACCAAGAGTTCAGAGAAAAGGAAAATAGTATTTTTCTCTCTAAACTTTCTTTTATCACCCATGCTACATTTGGTCTTTCAGTATTGACCCCCTTGACCAATGTGTTAAGGAAGATTCTGAGGCTGAGGTCAGGCTTTTTGGAAAACATAGCAAAGAACCTACATTTGAATGAAACTGGAAGTCTTGGGTGGATAGGTTATTAACACACCTTTCAACAATGAGGCAGGTACACACAGCCATATAAAATCTATACTTGAGCCATTCTCATTTTCCACTATCTCTCAGCTGCCATTGCAACAGAGTTATATCATGATGAGTTGATAAATATGTGGACATTTAGATTATAGAGGTAAAAGTAGGATTTGGGTTTCTATATATACTATATATATTTGTTCATATACAAATGTATATACTTAATACCCACAAAAGACTATGTTGATACACATAATATGATCATTGAAAGTAATGTTTATACATGTACATTTATATATAAAGCATGCACACACACACAAACACACACACACACATATTTGTAAGAATCCAAAATTTACCTCTTCTGGGCCTATGAGACCAATTTAATCTTGGTGCAGCAGGCCCCAAGGCAACCATCAAACACTGCACAGACGAGTACTTATTAGATGCTTTCAGAAATAGGACTGGCTGGTTAGATGAGAGTGGGTATATAAAAGACCTTCTATGTAGAGAAACTCCAGCCACTGTGTCTTTCTCCCTATGAACAAATCTGTTTCATATTTTGTTTAATGATTAAAAATGTCCCCCAAATAAGGCCCCTCTAAAAGTGAAATGATAAGACAATATTTTATCTAGAACAGTGATTTTCAAATTTGATTGCATATTTCTATCACTAGAGACGATTGTAAAAATGCCAGGTCAGACCCACCGAGTCATCATTTCTTGAGGGTGGGATCCAGGAATATGAGTTCTAACAAGCATCCCGACTGTTTTACTGCCTCTGACCTGTGACCGACGCATTGAGAATCGCTAAGGTGTAAATTAAAGGACCGGAGGTACTCCTCCTACTACTCAGGAGACAGAAAGGAGGAAGACGTTTCAAGCCGCGGAATGACCTTTGTCAGGAGAAATGGTCAAGCCACTTCGAAGCGGAGAGGCGGGTGGGAACACGCAGCACTCAGTGCAGCAGCAGGAGCATCTATGCGCGGAGCCACACTTACAATACAAAGAGCAGTGAACAACCAGATGCCGATGCCAGGAGAAAGAAAAAGTGACCTGAGATAGG
The DNA here is from genome assembly GCF_014108235.1 of Myotis myotis. Taxonomy (NCBI): domain Eukaryota; kingdom Metazoa; phylum Chordata; class Mammalia; order Chiroptera; family Vespertilionidae; genus Myotis; species Myotis myotis. The sequence goes on from NW_023416316.1 coordinate 66,375,138, forward strand.
CAATAAGAGACAAGTTTAAAGGGCATATATTGAGATACTGAAAGTCTGTAAAACTTCTCTGAATGGTAATGTTCCTACATAAAAGTAGAATTATTATTTTTTCTGTTGTCCAAAGAAACCTTTTCTCACACACACATATCCACATATGAATGCTGCGTGGATTTCACATCCATGTCATCAGTGGCTAATGGGGCTTATTAGTATTTCAGACAGTAAGGATACATTTCATAGGGTGAAGCGTATAGACAACAGTATGTGGAAGGCTCTTGGAAAAATTCCTGGCAAGTAGACAATGTTCAACAAATTGTATTTATTTAATTATTAATGTGCAATTACGTGAGTTTCAGAGCCTTTCCTGTTGGTGGATCAAGGTTGTAGGTCAGAGAGCAAAGCACAAATGCACAGTAATTCTATAGAAGCAGCAGGTGCCTATTCAAGGAGAGCACAGATCTCAGGGATGAGCACCAGAAAATGAATCTGGAATCTCACAGACCAGAGAGGATGATGCAAGGCCTCCAGAGAGCAGAAGGCAGAAGTAACTCTGATCTCTAAGGACAAGGTATTCTGACCTGGAAAATCTCCTTATGCTTCAGGCCATAAGCAGCTGTCACTGAAGTTGCAGGGAAAGCCAAAAATGATGGGGAGGAAAAAGTAGAGGTGGACTTGGGCATGAATGGTTCATGTTCAATACAAACTGGAACATGAGAAAATACCTTCTTTGGGTGAGGTCATTTCTAAGATTAAAAAAAGTATAAAACCAAGTGCATATCTACTTTCATCTTTTTATCAAATAATGTTGAATTTTTTAAAACTATTTTTTTATTGATCTCAGAGAGAGAGGGAGAGAGAGAGATAGAAATATCAATGATGAGAGAGAATCACTGATCGGCTGCCTCCTGCATGCCCCACACTGGGGATCAAGCCCGCAGCCCAGGCATGTGCCCTTGACTGGAACCTAACCCGGGACCCTTCGGTCCCCAGGCTGATGCTCTATCCACCAAGCCAAACTGACTAGGGAAAATAATGTTGAATTTTAATTAAGCAATACATTTGATATTTACATATCGACTAATATGCATAACACCCCAAACAAACAGACTCATTGGTATTTAAGGAATTTAGAAAACATCTTTCAAAACTTCTAGAAATATAAAAAGTTTACTGTTGTACCCAAGATGAAACAAAAGGGCCAGAGACACTTCCCTCATTATTGAACAAATTATGTTGCAATCACAAACAAGGTATGCTGAGAAAAAGCCTTGAATAGCCCGCACGCGTTCCTGGTAAGTGTCTGACCACAGGGGTCAGATGGCTGTGCAGGGCCCTGGGTCATAGTGAACCTGCAGTCATGTGCCACGCCTGCAGCCTCGGGGAGGAGGTCACTCACACAGTTTCTCTGAATTAATATTATTTGAGGCAAAATTGTAATGTGTTCTAAACCTCCCATATGTTATAAACAACAGGCAAGAATATAGTTTGAGAAGGCGAAGCTGGTAAGAGCAAAACAGTGACAGGGACTTGTCTGTTAATGATGGAGGAAATAGAAAATCTGCAAAAGATGGACATAGATTTAAAGTCATGAAATTACTATCCTGAAACATCATAAACTTACATCCTTGTTTTTAAAATGTGGAAACAAATCAAAGCAATGGGCCATAGTACTGCTTTGTTTGCAAATGGGTACACAGGGGTCAGTAGTGATGCTGCTCAATTCACAAATTAATTACACAGGATTTTAATAAGTGCTACCAGGTGCTAGGGGATGGAACACTGCAGTGAACAATGGAGAGGATCACCCCTGCCCTCGTAGAGTTTACATTCTGGTGTGTGGGGGGGGAGACATCAAAATAATTAGGCACCACATGTAGTCTATTGGTGATAAATACCATAAGAAAATAAAGCAGGAAGGGAAGGGGAGTGCAGCAGGGCCAGTAATTTTCAGCAAAGGCTAAGGATGGCCTCACTGTGAAATGACACTGGCCTTGAGCAGAGACCTGAAGGGAGTTTAGAGAAAGCCTTATGGAGCCCCCATGCAGCAGCTGGCGATTCCTGGAGGAAGAGCATTGCTGACAGGAGGAACAGACCTGGTGTGTTTGCAAAACAACAAGGAGCAGCTAGGGCAAGAGGGGAGCAGAGAGGGGCAGGCCAGTGAGATGAGCCTGGTCATGCAGGTCTTTGGAGGCTATTTGACCGGCGTTGGATGCAAAACCATCGCAGGCTTTGCCATGTCTTGCAGTTTTAAAGGATCCCAAGAGATTCTAAGGAAGCAAGGGCTGAAACCCAGCACTTTCAGGAGACTATTGGAAAAACCCAGATGAAAGGTGGTGAGGCTCACACCAGCATGTGGTGGTGAAGGTGAGGAGTGGTCAGATTCTGGATGGATGTGGAGGGAGACTTCATGTGCAGCGAGGGAAGAAGACTCAAGCTTGATGCCCAGGCCCTTCGGCTGAATAACCAAAGCTAGAAGACGTGAGTATGTTATGTACAACAATCCCGCAACTGCGCTTTATCCACTGAGAAACATTTCAGTTCGGAATGGCTGCCATAACACTGAGCATGGAGTTTAAAAGGCTGTGGATTCAGATGACTGGGAAACTGTCACAGGGCCCCCCAGGTCCCAGAGATGTTGGCCAGAAGAGGCACTTCTGTCCTTCAAAACCAGGCTCCTCTTTCTCCTTTAAAGCTACTTTCTACTTCAAATTGAATTGTACTATGAAGCATGGAAATTTCAATTCTTAATGTGTGATAATACTAACATTTCTGTGGCAGCTCGCAAATCTATTTGGTCTACACAGCACAGACGAATCCCGAGTCATGTTATTCAGGAGACATTAGATACCACCCCAAAATTCTCTAATCCTTGCTCCCCACCCCAGCACTGCCCATGTCACCTTAAATATTCCTGAATGGAAAACACGTGACCTCCCAAGAAGAAAGAACAGAATTGAACTTGTGTGTGCCTAAGGCAGTGTCTGCCATGTAGGACCCACTCAATGTATGCTCCTTGGTGAAATATGTAATCTGTGTTGGGGGTGGGCCTACATGAACCAACAGAAAACAGCTCTCCCAAGATAGGGATGTTGTTCTATATATTCAGGAATAGTGACTCTAATAAAGTTGTACCTCATAGAGGCCCTGGGGGGGGGGGGGAGCAGGCTTTAATAAAAAGTTCAGAATGACTTATGATTAGTGTATCAATCATTTGCATATGAATGGATGCTTGAAAGCCGTTTATTCTCTTAAGTGGCTTAAACATTCCATTGCAATATGTTTACCCTATTAGTTTCCTCAGCAAACATTGCCTTCTTAGTTAGTACAAAGGTAAACATCAGTCCACCTTCCTCTCCTGATTAGCAGATATTCTGAATCCTGTATGTATGTGTGACCTCCCCAGGCCACAGTGCACTGAGTGTGGGTGGGCGGGGGGTGGGGGGTGGGGGGTGAGAGAGAGAAAGAGAGAGAGAGAGAGAGAGAGAGAGAGAGAGAGAGAGAGAGAGAGAGAAGAGAAGAGAGAGAGATACCTTTCCCCAGTAACTCCTCCTGCATAAGCTGTGCCATCTGTCTGCTCCTATACACCTCAGAAGAAGGGGAAGGTTGTCACCAAGTCAGATTGCTTTCCTTGGAACCTGAGGTCTGCCCTCTACTTGCTGTGACCTCAGTTACTTAATCTTTCAAAAAACTCAGTTTCCTCATCTGTGCAGCGGGGGTGAGATGTGCACCACACCGCGCTGTTGGGGCGGGAGAGTGGAGGTCATGGCGAGCTGCTCTGTCAGTAGCAGCTTTGATCCTGGCCTGCCCAGGGCTGGGGGCTACATGGGGGAGAGGGGGTGGACCTTGGCAGCGCCCTGCAGCGCTGTGGGGCAGCGAGCCCGCCCAGGACACTCGCCCATCTAGCAACAGAACAGCCCATGACAGGGAGACCCTGGCCGTTCCATTCTTAAACTGCTGGGCAGAGCCACACTTGTCCGTCATCCTCAGAATCCTCCTTAAATACCTGTCATCTGGAGTGATGTTGTGGCAGCCGGCTCCCTGGAAGGCAGGCCTTAGGAACCTACTAAAACGGGCTGGAGATTAGACTCAGAGAGCAGCTGGGTAACTTTTACCTTTGTTGCCGGCAGGCTGCTGACTCAAAATGAAGAAGGAAAAAAAAAAGTCTCCGCGGATGAAAAGCAGAGAGAAAAGCCGCAGAGCTGGGGATGAAGGAGCCGCTTTGGCCTCAGAAAACAGATGGCTCTGCTGAGCTGTCAGAAGTGGTGTCTGGGCGTGCACTGGGCCACCGGGGCCTCTTCCAATGCCTGGAAGGAAGGCTAGAACCCAGGGCCAGGTGCAAGCTGTTTCCTCCTGGTGCTGCGTTTGAGGGGGCCTTGGCTGCTCTGTCTACGCTATAAAGTGCACACACTGCTCTCTCTCTGTGCCCAGCCCCCTCCAGCCTCCGGGCTGCAGGAATGCTGACCACAGAAGGGCCCCGCGGGCAGGCGGAGGGAAATGCGGCCCTTGTGGACAATTAAACAGGTTTCGCACAGCTACTGCTCACTGATTCCGGGCACACAGCTCTTTGCGGACGTGGTGATGACTGTAGAGTCCGGTAACAGCACAGCTTCCATCTCTCAGGGCCTGCGGCATCCTGTTCAGCCCTAAGGCGGTTGCTGAGGCAGGAAGCACAGGTTTTCTTAGCTCCTTTTACGGATGGAAGCACTTGGACTCTGGGGCTCAGGCAGCCCAGCCAGGGCCCCTGGACTAGGTGGTGACAGATCAGGAATCCTGGAATGAGAACCCATGACCCGCTACTGAACACACATTGGCACAGGCAGGCCTGACAGAAACCCTCCCCAGGTTCCTAGGTTGCGACCATGAACACTGTACATGGAAAGCTTCTACTTTGCTTTAACTGAATGGTCCTGGCAGTATTACCCATTAGGAATGGGGGGGGGGGGTGGGCAGCAAAAGGGGCACAGTTTTACAATGACATTTTCCACCAGGCATTGCCTTTCCCTGCCCGAGAAAGAGATGTGAGCTGGAAAGTTTCAGGTGAGAGCTCCCTTGTTGGCCTCATCCTTTCTCTCATGATTTATCCAAATGACATACCTACTGCTGTCCCGGACAGGAGCAGTGTGCGAGGAAACCAAGAGAGCCCTAGCCGGTTGGGCTCAGTGGATAGTCAGACTGTGGACTGAAGGGTCTAGGGTTCAATTCCGATCAAGGACACATGCCCGGGTTGTGGGCTCGGTCCTCAGTAGAGGGAGGGTGCAGGAGGCAGCGATCAATGATTCTCTCTCATCACTGATGTTTCTATCTCTCTCTCCCTCGCCCTTCCTCTCTGAAATCAATAAAAATATATTAAAAAAAGAAAAAGGAAACCAAGGGACATGACCCAGTCAAGAGCCTACTGCAGCAGCTGATACTGCAAAAACCATGCTTATTCACGTCGTGTCCGTTGCGTATGTGAAGACAGACGTGTCTTCATTCCTTTTGTGCGTATGTGCTGGGCCCAGCACAGTACACACCACAGTAAGTCTGTCAATTCTTTTTTAAAATGCTCATTGAACTCCTAACATGTCCTCAGGACTGTGTTTATTAAATTCTTGTAGCTGAAAGAATCTCTGTGATGATGGAAAGCTGGGAGTGAGGCAAGAGTCAGTGCCCCTGAAATGGGTGTGTGTTGGGGACATGGTGGCCATTCTAGGAGGAGGAGCTCTTATTAGGAGCCGTCAAAGGTTGCTGGCCACCTGCGCTGGCTCTCTCTGGGCCACACTGAGCCTGGGCACCCAGCTTCCGTTAGTGGTGGCGAGAGGCAGAGCGGCAGGGGGAAACGTTGCCATGTTATCATTTTAATAGGCTCCTGGAAGTTAAGTACATCAAAATATCAAGTAGGTAATTTCATCATGGACTGACTTTTTCCCCTCTTAATTTATTTTTATTATTTTTATTTTGAGAATGGATTACTTTCACTACTTTCAGATTGGCAAAACCCCAACCATTACATGACAAATGTTGAAGTTTCCTTCCCACCTAGGATTAACAGTATCTGTAACGAGCTCATATTACTGTGGCGTACTGATACACAGTAAGAAGTAACCAGAATCATCTGCTACGTTTGTGGGAGAGAGCCAAAGAGTATGGTTAGGCCGAGCTCGGTGTGACCTCGGCCCAAGGGCTGTGTCTCGTCTCCTGGAGGGGCATTCGTTTGTTTGATCGTAATTTCATCCTTCCCCAGTTCATCACTTTCCTCTGGGCCCTAGTGAGTTCTATTCTTATCAACACAACTTCAAATGCCACTTTCTGTAAGAAGGGCCGGTTTATTTTTATAAACTTCTGTAGCCCTGCCTACAAGGGATGCTTCAAAGAACTCATATACATAACCCATGGACACAGACAATAGTGTGGGGAAGGCCTGCGGTGGGGCAGCGGCTGGCTGGCTGGAGGCAAAGCGGGGAGGGCAGGACACCTGCAATATTGTCAACAACAAATAAAATTAAAAGGTGATGCTTCAGCAAAGCTTCCTTTGCTCAGAGGTCTCCTCTCCCTGCCTTCTAGGAGGCGCTTCCTACGTGCAGCTGCTCCCTTCCCCCTCTGCTCTACCTTAACCTTGTGGTGTTGCTTCCAGGGGCCAGGCTGCCAGGGCACAAGCCGCCTGATCACCAGCTGCTGCCCTGCTCCCCGTGCCCATCCTGTAACAACAAGGCTCCCTCCCTCTTGTTGACTAGGGAGAGGGCAGCTGCCAAGGGCAGAAGAACGCTGATTGTTCATTTTCTTTTCTCTGCAAATTCTGCTTTGGGATCCTGTTCCGACTTAGAATGTTTCCCCAGAAGCCCATTCCACTTATCTCTCTTGCTAGGGAATATTTTCTGTCAATTTTCCAAAAAAAAAAAAAAAAAGTACATATTCCAAGCAGGTAGTTGGGAATGCTCAGTCTGGCTTTTCTTTGTATTCCAGGAGCCTAGAATGTTAGCAAATTCATGAAGAACTCAAGTATTGTCTCATGTGATACTGCAATGATGGGGCTCTGCAAGTCAACCTAGAAATCAATGATAAAATCTCTTGGCTATAGAACAGCCTGCGAGAAAGCACCCCTTCCTGGTGTGGAGATCAGATGCTCAGGGATGATGGCCAGGGACCTGTCATTTTCTCTTGTGAGCTAACCACAATATGTAGGCTAACGATTGCTGTCTCTCTTCTTCAGAGACCCATTTGTTTCCTCTTCCTTTGGCCCCAATATTTAGAAGCAGAACCAACCTCCCATTTCAGGTGGCTCCACTAGGAGTTGCTAATACGTATTAGTTGCAGGTTTGCGTATACAAGTGACCGTGGCTAGCTGTGGCACTGGACAGATGATGCATGCCTATCACTGGAGTGCCCATTCCACAGCTATTTCAAACCATAGAGCTGACCACATCAATGCAACTCCTTAACTAAGGTGCCTATTTTTGTAAGGTGTATATTTTCTAAGGCAAAAAAAAAATTATATATTCACCTGCAGCACCGGCCATCTAGAAAATTCCACCCTCAGGGTCTTTTGGTACAATAGTCTGAAATTGCTTTTATTTTCTTGTCAGCACACTGCCACTCGGTGGATACCTGTTCTCTCTCTTCTGTTTTATGATTTAACCTTCACAGGGATTTATACAGGCAAAAGGGATACAGCCATAAACTTCCTTATAGGACATAATTTAAATGACATTACTTTGAATTTGGAATCTGTGTTTTCACTTGGATTCAATCCTTTTCTCAGCATAATTCAATAAATAATTTCAAGGGCAGTGTCTCATTTATGAAGGCCGTTCACCATTAATATGACTACCTCGGACAACTATAATAGTGTTCCTGGTATGTCACAGTACATAATAGAATCCAGTGTTAGTAACTCTGAACTGGGATAGAATTTCAGTTAAATTTAACATAATTTGATAATTAGCCACATGTGCTATTATCCATTATACCTTCACATGATTAATAAACGTTATACAGGTTTGTGTTCAGTTGACACATTTACTTTAAGTATCTTGTTGCCTTTCCCCTTCCTGATTACATGTATTTCACTAACAATATTATTATTAAAATTCCAAGACTGTCTTTAGGGCATTAAAGTGAAGTTAAATCAATCTTTTGAACATACAGAGCTGACATCACAGTAGGGGCATATACAGAGAAAATGTATTGTTACTTGTTAATTAGAAGGATATACATGAATGTGAAAGCTTACAATTATTAGCCTTTATGTATCTTCTTGCTTTGGATTCCTTATTAATTAAACACAAAAGAAATGGAAACAACAGAAATGAAATAACACACACATATACAGTACGAATTTAATCCTGACTCGTCGAATGTGGTCCTTCAATACCTATCCTTCATATTGATTATCGTTGGAACAGTGTCAAAGATAGGAGTATAGTATATTTATTTAGTACAGTGCTTTGAGACTTAAGAAACCTCTCTGCAGAATTACAGGGAAGAGTTAAAGAATTTAAATGAGCCCCAAGGGGTTTTCTATGGTTGAGGCAGCAATTATAATAGAAGCCAAAACATCACATAAGAATCAGGACTATTTTGTTTTGTGCTCACCATGTGTAGGAGAAAAGGGAAGTTTCTGGAAGGGAAAACAGGCAAAGACCCTACAGAAATGGTGCGTTGTTCAGAGGCAGGCAACCTTCTTGCCAACAATTAGCTAATTATTTTTTTTCTAATTAGGATACATGGTTGCTGCACATCACGGGAAAGGAGAGGGGCCTTCAGAACAGGAGGGAGACATGAAACACAAGGTAAAACTAGCTTTAGCTGGGATCCAGGTTCTCTATTGGGGCTTCTGATCAGCCAAACCATGGCCGTCAGGACAACTAAAGAGACAGAAGTTATCGATCCAGTCCTAGTAGCCCTATGCCCGAGAGGGTTTTACCTATCTAGAGGGTGGAGTGTGTAATTGATAAAGGCAACAATCGCTTGGCTAAAATGGTTTTCATTATCAGAAAAGCATCCAAAGACAAAGTGCTGCTTTGGGAAAGACGTGAAGACACTTTAGCCCAAAGACTGGTGCATCCTAAACCAAGGTGCCTGCTACATACTTAATCGGATGGAGGAAACTGGTTCGCTGTCAGCAGTGTACTGATACATCATGAATGGCAAGAAACTGTAATCAGGCATGTGTGAGATGAACAACAAGTTTAAAAAAAATTCAGAGAAAGGGTGAGAAGCCAGAATATTCCTAGACACAGAAGATGCTGGTTAGCTTGCTTTGGACAAGAGGTTCTAAAAAAAAAACAAACTTGGACCCAGAACATCAAAAACTATTAGTCTTTGCAAATGAGAATTAGTGTTTAAGTGAGAAAGATGAAAGGAATTGCAATTATTTATACCAGGGCCTCTGCAAACATCTTGATGTATCTGTGTGCAATTCATCCACGCTGCTGCTTTGCTTCTTTTGGATAAATCCCTGTTTCTAAGGTTCTAAACTCAAGCACTCCATCAGAATGGGGTTAAATGCAGGAAAACATCAGTATGAGTGGAACCAAGTAGCTGCCTGGTCATAACTGGTGTCTGCTCCAGGTACGGAGGCAACTCTAAAGTGGCACCCTGGCTACATAAACACTAGCTATGCAACAAACAGCAGGATTCTCTTACCTAAAGCTGTCTTCTTACCAGGCCCATGAGGTCTCCCTGGCACCTGGCCACATCTCTAGCACCATCTCTGGCCCTTCCTCAACCCAACTTTATACTCCAGGAAGACCAGATTGCTGGTTAACACATAGCTTTGTACACTGTTGACTTTGCCTGGAATGGATTTCTGTTCGTTTGACTACTGGTGGGCACCTGTTCACCCTTCAACAACCTCGCTAGACTTTCATCTCCTCTAGGAAGTCTTCCCATCACAAGTGCCATCGCAGGAGCTCAGGGAATGAGCATTGGATGAATGAATGGATGAATCAGAACCCAGCAAACTGAAACAGGGATCACCAACTACGGTCACCTTCAATTTTACAACTTTTCATGCAGTATCTGTAGGATGACTTCTTAAACTACCTCCTTTTGGGGGGTACTTACCATGGTAGGTGCTAGCTACTCGCTGAGTTCCTTACATGAATTCACTGACAGTGTCACCACAACCCTGTGCAATTTGCAGTATTAAAATTCTCCTGTAGATGAGGAAATCGAGGCACTGTCAAGTCAAATAACTTTCCCCAAATTACACAGACAATGGGAGCTGAGCGAGGACTGCAATGTGAGGATGAGTTTCAGAGCTGGGCTCCTAACCACCAGGCTGTGCTACCATCACAACGGGAGGGTTTATGAGCGAGGGCTCTTCTTAGCTACTTGTGAAAAATGAGCCCACCATTCCACTTCTGGGATGAGGAGGCATTTTAGCCCAAGCAACCAACATTCATAATGAGTTTAATTTGAGGTCATGCCAGGACAGACATTTATCACGGTTCATTTGGGGAGCTGTTCATTAAGTGACTGGGAAAAAGAAACCGCTCTGATATCAGCAGGGGCCTCTAATGAGAAAAAGAAAAGCATGTGGGAAACCAAGAACCTCAGGTCCTGGGAACATACAGGAAGTTGTAGAGCTCTTCACAAGCTCATATTCATATTTTCAAAAGCATTGTTTATAAAATAATAAATCGCATACACAAGAGCAGTGTGGAGAAAACACTCCAACAAACAGAATGAATTTTCAAAAAAACCGTTTTTTTATCTGTCTTTTTCAAACATGATAAAGGATACTCACAAACCCTAGCAATCTATTAAAACTCCTATGTGTTTTCTCTATTCATTTTCCTTAAAATGATGGTTTCTTGCTCCCTAGTATTTATCTCTAAGTCTCTTCCGAATGAACCTTCTGAATTTCCCACTATTCTTCTGGATTCTGTGCCATGAAACACCAAAGGGGAGCTTGGCATGGGAAGATCCTCCTCCGAGGGCGGGGCCGGGGGAGGAGTTTAGGGCAAAGCAGAACCCCGGCAGAGGGCAGCAGGCAAGGGCCAGAGGACTCTATCCATAGCAGCTGGGTTCCCACCTCCTGTTGGAAAAGAAGCACAAGCTGCCTGTGGGGCTTGCGCGCTGGACGCTCATGGAGTCTTTCTCCAAGAAATAAGGCTGTGCCCTTAACTTCAAGAAATCAGGCTAACAAAACAGAGGTCAATAGATCTGAATAACAAAAAAAGCTTTTGCATTTCCTCATATAAAGTTCAAGCGCAAAGATAATTTGAGATTTTCATTTGGGGAAGATGTAAGAAAACACATGACTGATGACACCGACTAACGTACAATAGAGGCACAGTTAGAGTTGGGGAGGTGGAAGGGACATAAAAGAAAACTGATCAGAGGAAATGCTGTCTGTCTAGGCCAGCGGTTCTCAACCTGTGGGTCGCAACCCCTTTGGGGGTCGAATGACCCTTTCACAGGGGTCGCCTAAAACCATCGGAAAACACATATATAATTACATATTGTTTTTGTGATTAATCACTATGCTTTAATTATGTTCAATTTGTAACAATGAAAATACATCCTGCATATCAGATATTTACATTACGATTCATAACAGTAGCACCATTAGTTATGAAGTAGCAACGGAAATAATTTTATGGTTGAGGGTCACCACAACATGAGGAACTGTATTAAAGGGTCGCGGCATTAGGAAGGTTGAGAACCACTCTAGGCTATCTGGAAGCACAGGAGGTGTGTGTGTGTGTGTGTGTGCACGCGGGCACACTCATGAGTAGGACACAATAAAAATGGGATCTCATATGTACTCAGTGGAATCATACAGGGCCCGTGCGCAAACAGCCTCACATCAGGGCAGACCTGCTGTTCACCCCAGAAGAGGAAGGGGTGAGACTATTGCGACTTCCTGGAGTGTTCTCTCTCTGGGTGAGTTCTAACTCAGGCCTGGTAGGTCTCAGTTCCTGATGTCATTTGACCAGACACAACCATTTAGTCTCTCAATAGTCTCCTGATTAAAATAGTTTCCTAAGTGGACACACTTATGTGCTGTTGGGGCTTATGAGAAGGTCGGTTTGCTGTCTTTCCTCGCAGATGCCCTCCTCCCTCTTACCTCTCCTGTGTGTTCTGCTGGAACATCAGTGCCCCGGGATCACAGCTTAATTTGCTCTCTTTCACACATATGCCACCCTCCCCCCAAATGGGACCTTTATTAAAACATGTGCTGAGCCTGCACCCATGTGCTAATCATCACAAGATGAGGTGAGCTATTTCATGTTGGTCCTGGGAGACTTTGTAAAACTATTTTGTTATATTCACTGCATTTAGCATGTAAATCAAATGTTGAATGATTATCATTCCATCCCTCCATCCTTTACAAACTATATTTTGCCTTCTTTCTTATTAACATTTTTGTTGATGTTGGCAAAACTGACAGATTTATTAAAAGTTATTTGTGGTCTCGTCAGTTCCGCCAAGTAATTTATGCAATTGCAGCAAAGGCAAATTGTAATAGTTTGTCTTGAACAATATGGCTTGCTGTTTGATGGGGAATCTTTGCTACACAAATGAATGTGAATTTCAAAAATTGCTGAATTGGAAGTTTCCTAGCAGTGGTCCAGTGTGGCTGCTCAACCACTGCGTGAAGTCTCTCTCTGTTTTTTTCTCTTTGTCAGGGATCTTATTATCTCACAAGACAGATCACTTTCGATTGTTCAAATGCTTTTCTTTCTATTTTAAAAGTAGAAATTCTCTCTTCTTGATAGGTCCTGGCAGTTTTGTTCTCTATTATGACAAAGTGGTTTATAATTCAGCTTTTTACAATAATTCTGCTGTTTCAAAATTATTTAGTGCCGCCTACTTCATATGTGGCTGCCCTTGGCTACCACCCACTGAGCGCCAACTATTCAATAACTGCTTTGCCTACACTGCCTCCAAACTTCAGATAACACCGCAAGGAAAGGAAGCTACATTAAACTCATCTAACTGATAAGAAAACTGAAGCTCAGAGAACTTAACCAACTGTTCCCAAAATACAGCAACTAATTGGCAGAACCAGAACTTCAAACCCAGAGATGCCTAGTTCCAAAATTCACATTGTTGTGTGTTTTTTTTTCTACAAAAAAATACTCACTGCTATTTTCTTGATGTACCGCCCACTACATATTGGGCATGAGCTGCGTGTAGTAGCAATAAAAGGGTGTGTAGAACACACACTCTGCTTTTGAGAAGTTATCAGTCTGGCACGAAGGACAGGAACATACTGACAGTGTCTATGGAGAAAGACTTCATCCAGCTGAGTCTCATTTTCTCGCTAGGTGTAACTATGCCACAGCACTGCTGGTAACATTTTCTCTATACAACACAGAACCTAGATACAGGGAGATACCAAAAGTTACCACTGTGGGTGGCTAAAAAAATGTGCTTAAAAAATACCCCAGACCTGCTGGGTCTCAATCTAACATCCACCCTTCTTCTGCTGCGCCCTGTTAACAGCTTTCTCAGATTTTCAAGGTGGAGGAGGCCAGGAAAGACTCATACCAATGCAGCCAGAATTTTGGACTTAGGTACAGATCAACAGTCCTCCATGATCACAAGGGGGGTAAGGTCATGGATGGACAGGTGTGAGGTTATCTTTTTTTTTTTTTTAAATATTTACTGGTGAGAGAGATTTATTGATTCATTTGTTGTTCCACTTATTCATGCACTCATTGGTTGATTCTTGTATGTGCCCTGACTGGGGATAAAACCCACAAACTTGGCATATTGGGATGATGCTCTAATCAACTGAGCTACCAGCCAGGTTGATGGGATATTGTCTTAATGTTTAAACTAGACTGAATAACTGAACTGCCTGGAACCAGTTCAGTGCTTTGTGTATGGAAACTAAGTTGCCCTTATTTGAATAAAAATAGTAATGCTAATTGTGTGTAGACTGTAGGGTGTGCTGTGTGTGTGTGTGTGTGTGTGTGTGTGCGCACACATAAATCAGTTCTGATTTAGCAAGACTTACAATCTATCAGCTGAGAGAATCACTGAAGAGAAAGATAACCTAGACTTGATCTAAGGAAATTATTTTGCATGTGGCAGAGACAATTTGGGCCCAGAGACAGTTGCTCAGGGCCTCACCCATAGTAACAAAATGTAAGTTAGGTATGTCTTCCTTCTTCATGGCACCGTGCCTTATAACATAAAGCCTGTAGTTATAATTATTGCAATTTGAAAAGTTTATAACTCTCTAATGCCTGGAGTAAGGCATCAACCACAAGTAAAGAAAAAAATTCTTCTTTGAAAACTCATGAACTGCCCTGGCTGGGTGGCTCAGTTGGTTGGAGTGTAGTCCTGTGCACCAAGGGGTTGCAGATTCGATCCCTGGTCGCGGCACATGTCGAAGGCACCTATCGATATTCTCTCACACATTGATGTCTCTCTCTCTCTCTCTCTCTCTCTCTCTGACTCATTCTCCTTTCCTATCTCTCTAAAATCAATAAGCATATCCTTGGGTGAGGGTTAAAAACAAACAAACAAAAATACAGAAATAAAGAAAACCTATGAACTGCTTTAGCATTCTCTGCCGGGTCAGTAGGGGCAGCAGAAAGAAAACAGATATGAGTCAGACAGAGCTGGTTTGGCAGCTATGTCCCAGGACTTTTCCCCGTATGGCTTTGGGTAAGCTACTGACATCTCCCCATGTTCAGTTTGCTCACATGTAAAATGGAAAGAATAAATTTAGCTCTTCCCATGCTTCCAAGGATTTAATTAAGTAAAATGTGTGAAGCACCAGCTTCATTCTGGTACAAATGTTGGTGCCTGCCTAAGGCTAGGAAAATGGTGTATACACATAAGCCAGGCTCTGCATATTTTATACTTCCTTTTTCTCCCATTTGCTTTCTATGTAAAACTTGGAAGCATTTGCTGATAATGGCTGTTCTTGAAAAACTAGAGCAGAAAATTAACCCCATTAATACCTGTTAATCTTCACTACAATCAGTGCCTATGCTTGCTCTCTTTAGCTCCACACTGCAGAAATCAATATGCCCCATATTGAATGGTCAACTTATATAAAACTGACAAGGCCAATGAGAGGACTGGGGAAAAAACAATATGAAACTCCACTGGTATATACTGGGAGTGCGCGGGTGAGCTACGGCTTATGCTGATTGTCCTGCGAGTATTTTTAATGCCATGCAGTTTCTTTGAGTTTTGCAGGAACTCTATGGCAGAGAATGACATGTAATGAAAGGCCATCCTGAATCCTGGCATTAGCTTGTACAGAGTATGAAAGGAAGCTATAAAATCAAGAGAATTTCCCCCCCACATTAGATTTCATCATGTGCCTTTTGGAAAAATTCACATCTTTAATCTATTTTTCAGTGTTTTGTCTTCATTGTAGAACCCCACTAGAATCTCAAGATATAACGTACTTGCTTCATTCCTATTCTGCAATGATCAATCTCTTACATGCTTACTCTCCATCTCCTTCTCCCTCATGCATGTTATCTTCGCCCCTCTCCCTGGGACAAATGTTAATACTTACATGAATGACAATAATGAATAATATTGAGAGGGGAATAATAATTAATGAAACATTGCCTCCTCTCCTGTCAGTGGAGCCGGGATTGCCAGATACCTGGTTCATTATGGCATGGGGACTGGGGAAGGAGAGGGAACTGTAAACATCCCCCCAGAAAACAAGTGCGCTTTGGGGGTCTAATGCAATGTGACTTTAGTACATTTCATGAATCGAATAAACACTGTGCCCAGATAGCACGCATGCCCAAAGGCGGGTACCCTGCCTGGCCAGCCCCTGGTGTTAATGAGACACTCGGCAGGACAGCAGGACTTCACCAAGCAGATAAGAAGAAGATGTCAGCGTGTGCCTCCCAGGTATTTGAAGCTGGCACTTATTTTTAAATTTCCTTCCTGCCTAGCAGGAGAAGCACTTCCTCAGACACGTGATAAAATTGCAGCTCGAAGTGGGATAACAAGGCTCTGGCAAGGCCTAGTTCAGAGAGCCATTGTGCCCACCAGCTGTCACACAGACACACACAGACACACACACACACACACACACACACACACACACTCCAGGGCACTGGCTGCCATCTCTTTACTCCATATTGAGAAAGAGTTTTCATCTAACCAGGCTCACCCAGAAGGTATTTGTCAAGTGATATACAGAATGTAAAAGAAATGTGATTAAGGATATGGCATTGGGGAATGGGGACTGGAACCAAAATCATGCAAACTCATGTCTGCTTAATAATATTAGAAAGAGAATACTGCCTTGCTCAAAACTCAGAAAGCATAGGGAACACTACTCCCCATTTAAAATTTTTTTTCTTACAGAAAATTATTAACCTATACAAAATGATAGAATAATAACCCCCTGTACCCATCACCCAGCTTCAACAATGTTCAAATTAGGGCCTATTTTGTTCCATCTACTCCACCCTCATATTAGATTGAAACAATTTTGACATGGTTGCATTTCATCTGTAAATTTTATATATATATATATATATATATATATATATATATATATATATATAAAACAACTCTCTTGTAAAAAGTTGATACCTCCAAAACTAAATGATAATTCCTTATTAGCATCAAGTATACATTTAGTTAATGTTCAAATTTCCCAAATTTATTTTTTAAATATATATTTTTATTGATTTCAGAGAGGAAGAAAGAGAGAGAGAGAGAGAGAGAGAGAGAGAGAGAGAGAGAGAGAGAGATACAAACATCAATGATGAGAGGGAATCATTGATTGGCTGCTTCCTGTACTCCCCCTACTGGGGATCAAGCCCTCAATCCTAGCATGTGCCCTTTTTTTAAAAAAAATATTTTTATTGATTTCAGAGAGGAAGGAAGAGGGAGAGAGAAATAGAAACATCAATGATGAGAGAGAATCATTGATTGGCTGCCTCCTGCATGCTCCTCACTGGGGATCAAGCCCGCAACCTGGGCATGTGCCCTTGACAGGAATCGAACCTGGGACCCTTTAGTCCCCAGGCTGATGCTCTATCCACTGAGCCAAACCGGCTAGGGCCCAAATTGATTTTTTACATTGTGTTTGAATAAATAATGAACTAGGTCATTGCACTGCTATAGGTAGTTGATATATTTTTTAGTTTTCTTTTAATCTATTGATTTTCCCCATATGGTTTGAAGCAGCCTTCGAATTCTAGGGCCCAGGTTCTTGTAGGAGGAGTGGTAAATCCGCCTTCAGAACTGCCTGAGGTGGCTGTGGTGAGCTGAGTGAGGCGAAGCCCTGTCCTGAGGTCCCTGTAGTGCAAGGCTGCAGCTCAAGGTGGTGGGGCTGCCCAAGGACAATGGAAGAAAACAGATGCCAGAAAGTGGGTCAAAACCGACAAAGATCCAGTGAACAAATCTTTCAAAGAGACATGGTCTGAAGGCAAAGATCAGGACAAGCTCAATAACCTAGTCTTGCTCGACACAGAGGCCTAGGACCAATTGTGTAAGAAAGTTCCCAGCTATGAGCTTACAACCCCAGCTGTTGTCTCTGAGACTGAAGATCCAGGGTTCACTGGCCAGGGCAGGTCCTCAGGAGCTCCTTAGTAAAGGACTCATTAAACTAGTTTCAAGGCACAGCGCTCTAGTACTTTACACCAGAAACACCAAATGTGGGGATGCCCCAACTGTGCATTTTGAAAAATAAAACTTTATTAAATAAAAAAAAACGCATGCACACACACACACACGCACACACACACACACACACATCCTGAGGCAGCTTTAATGCCCAAACATGGAGCAATGGGTAACTACTCAGTGGTGTGTCCATTTGGTTAAATGTTGTGCGTGATATAGCTGGACAGATGCCCTCTCTGAAAAGCTTAGGGAAAGTTAATTTTGAGCCTCAATGTGTCATTTGTAAAATAAGAATAGGGATTAAGTAAATTAA
The DNA here is from genome assembly GCF_014108235.1 of Myotis myotis. Taxonomy (NCBI): domain Eukaryota; kingdom Metazoa; phylum Chordata; class Mammalia; order Chiroptera; family Vespertilionidae; genus Myotis; species Myotis myotis. The sequence continues at coordinate 66,393,001 of NW_023416316.1, forward strand.
ACTCAAGGATTAAATACATTAAATCATGTACCTCTCCTATCACAGTGTTCAGTACATACCATTAGGGCATGCAGGGGTGTTTCTGATATAATTTTTAGCAAGTATAATACTCAGAAATGTTAAATGGACATATTTTATTTCTCCCTCAAATCATGTTCAGTTGCAGGTGAGCCATGAAGTGGTTGCCCAGAGAAGGAAAGAATGGGTACTGCCTCAGACACTATGGCATCACAGATCAGCTTTAAGTCTCAAAACAGACTTCCCTAAGATATACAATCAGAAAGCCAGGGTTGGGTTGGGGGGCGGGGGGCGTGCTGCAAAGAAGGCTCTCTAAATTTCAAAGCTCCCCTTTCTTCATATCACAAGTTTGCTCTTAGAAACATGTTTTCTGTTGGTTCCGTTTATTAAGTGCACAGAATGTGCAGAGAAACAGCAATGGTATGGTCGTTCTAGCCAAGTAGCAAGAGGAAAGAACCATTCTACCCACACTGGCACAGGAAGGAGAGGAATTAGGGGCAATAGGTGTGAAGCTCAGGTGTCCTGCCTTCTCCTCTGAGGCAGATGTTTTAAGGGCTGGGAGGCTTTTCTATAGGATGAAGAGAGAGCTGAAAGCACAGGACTGTTTCCTTTTCTCCAGCTGGAAGCATCTCACCTTTCACTCAGGGACGAATCCAAAGTAATGAGGTGTCACACTGGTGGATGGAGATGGCTGTAAATGAGAGTAAAACAGCTCCCCCAGCTCCCTCCAAATCCTGCATGTGCATTCAGGGGACCCAATGTCTCAGTGGGCTCAGAAGAGTGGGTGTGGGGCTCTGAGAAGGCCAGTGAACCAGCACAAAGCAAGCGTTGGAATAAAGGAAAAAACTTGAGTCCTCTTTCTTCATTACCATGATCTTACATGAGCCATTGACTTGTCTGCTCCATCCTCTCCTCCAATAAACCCCGTCCAGATGCCATAATTATAAAGAAGTGCAGGGAAGGAAGGGAATCTGAAATACCAAGCATATATCTGCAATAGGCTCAGTCACCCAAGGTATTATTTAACCTAACCCTGAGAGAGAGGGCGGGACTTTATTGACTACACCACAGACATACACTGCTTAGCTGGGAAAGGCTAAGCTATCATTAATTGTCATGTTTAAGTTTTCCAATTGCCTACTAGGTTGATGAAAAGGATTAAGTTCGCTCTGGCAATTTAAAAAGCTCTATTTTTTTGCACGTGTGAGTCTACCATGTAATTTGATTCCCTAATACAGAATGATAAAGCAAAAAAAAGCAGACTTAAAAATTTTATGCAAAGAATGATTATAACCATGCAAAACAAAGCTTTAGAAAGTGGGCGTAAAGATCAAGAGCCATTACTCTAAAATGTAACTTGTAATTGCATTTGGTTTGGGCTGCCTAGGGTTCTAGTCTTCTCTATTTTATGTAATCATAATGATGTTATATAACAATTTTTCAAGCCCAGATCATTTACCACATTAAATACATTTAATAAGCAATGATTGAACACTAACATTTTACAGGCATTGCACTAAGCACCACGAAAGATACAATGATAGATGAGACATGGCCTCAATGCCCAAGGACTCAGAGCAAGGGTAAGTGACAAGGGGGATTCAACATTTATTGTGTCTTAGCTATCAGAAATTAAATTTAAAGTTCTTCCCATCTATTCCAACCTACCTCCAGAGGATTTAAATTCAGTTTGATGGTGAAAAAGAAAACAAAACTAGGATGAAAACTTGAGTTTTTCTTTCTTTATTTGTCCTTTAAAAAAAGTAGGCATATACTGTTGATAATCCATGCCTTCTCTAGTGGCCATGGCTTGGAGTGTGTGTATGGGAGATTTTCAACCATTTATTGGGATACCTGAAGTTAGCTGAAACACTGTCGCAGGGTTGACATTGTGAAGACATCTATTGAGGAAACCACTTTATAATGAGGTCCCTTTTGTTATTTCAACAATTAACTTCCCTTAGGTGTAATACGCAATGGACAGTGAATGTTTAAAGTGTATTGAGTGACAAATAGTAAAAAGAATTAAAGTTTAGAATTGTAAGGGGCATTAGAGTTTATCTAGGTTAGTAGTTCTCAAACTTCAGCCTGTAGCAAGGTCATCGGGAAGGCTTCTTAATACACATTGCAGCCCCATCTCAGTTTCTGATTCACTAGTCTGGGATGGAGTCCACTAATTAGCATTTCTAACCACTGTGTTTTCTGGCTGGCACATTTGGTCCTGGAATCTCTTTTCTATAACCTTTGGTCTCTGCTCAATACTTCAAAGGGTGACACACTCACTACATTGCAAGGAAGCCAGTTTCACTGTTGGACAAGCTACTTCTTCAAGAATTTCCTGGAGAATCTGTCTCTTTGAAACCTCTGTTCACTACATGTCTATTCCCTCTTGTTCACAATAGCTCTTCAGATGTCTTCTTTTAACCAGGCTGAAAATTCCCATCATTCAATCACTTATTCAACATAATTCCTCATTATCCCATTACTGTCCCCTGATGAAACGCACAGTTATAAAAGCCACTCTTACAACATGGGGCTGAGAACAGAGCATTCTAGATGGGATTCTCTGGTGCTATCCCTTGGCATTAACTGGCATCATATATCAATTAATGCAGAACTGGATTCATTACTTCCTTCAAAGCAACATGTCACTTTATTTGTTGACACTGTATAAAAGACCTACTAAGCAACTGAGCTCTTTCTCATATTTTGAACAGATATTGTCCTTCCTCTTCTTATCCATTTGAAATATTGACCTTAGCACAAGAATTTTGCTTTTATGCTGGCTAAACTTCATTATCTTAATAGCTCACAATTCCAGCTTACCTAGTACAGGGTGGTGATTAAGAGCATGGCAGTCCTGGGTGCAGATTATAGCTCCACCCCTGAACAGCCACATGGTGCTGGACATATTATGTGACCAACCTACCATTCAGTTTCCTATGGTGATAACTGTAGCTACCTTGCAGAGGCCTCAGCATAATGTCTGGTATATATTACATGCTTAGTATATGTTAGCTATTATTATTTTATTAAAAACAATCTAAACACTAAGGTTTATGTTGAACAAGATAAGAGCAAAGGCATTTTACAGAAACCTGTAAATCCTTTTTGGAAGTTTTTTTAAATATAAATAAGCATGATATTTGCCTCAGTGAGACTAAAAATTATAAATCTGTCCACCCCAAGGAATTGTATAGATCTAGCACAATTTCAATAAAAATTACAATATACTTTTTTCAGAATTCAACACAATTTGCATGTAAAATGTAAGCAAAGGTGAAACTATAATAGATAAACTGAAAAGAATAAACGAGAAGGAAATTACCCAGATAAGATACTAAACTCATTAAAAAGGTCTGAGAACTTAAAGCTGTGTGGTACTGGCACAAATACAGAAAGGCACACCGACAGGAAGGAGGGGGGCATCCGATATAATAAAAGGCTAATATGCAAATAGACCATATGGCGAAACAACCGAACAACTGAACAACCGGTTGCTATGTTATGTGCTGACCACTAGGGGGCATGCAGGGAACATGGTGAGCATTGGCAGCAGGTGGCAGAGCATGGAACATGGCAGGCATTGGCCGTGGTGGGATGGTGGAGCAGGTGAGTGTGGGTGCCAGACCAAGGTGGGGCGCCGGTCACTGGTTGCTGTCATTGGGGAGAGCGTCTGGTGGTTACTGGAAATTCTTTGCTCTCAATTGTCTTGGCCCTGCTGGGTGCTCGCACCTGCTGCCTGTGCCACCCCTGCTTGCACCCAGTGCTGTCAGTGCATGGGAGTGGCAGCAGCAGTGTGTGTGTGGGGGGGGGGGGGGAGCGGGACTGCCAGCAGACAGGGGACCGGGGGCTGCAGTGGGAAGGGCAGAGCAGAGGCGTGGAGGATGGGCCGAGACCCGCCCCTGTGCCCACCGCAGCCTCGTGGCCCACAGTTTTCTTTTAAGGTGCACGAATTCATGCACTGGGCTCCTAGTTATAAATAAACTCAAAACATTTAAAATGTTAAGTCAGTTTCCCAAATAAAGGGCAAAGAAGGCTTATTTATTAAGTTGTATTAAGAAAGCTATAGCAGTTTAGAAAACCAAAGTGTTAGAACCATGCCTTACACAACACATGAGACCATAGAAGGAGCTCAATGGGACATATTTCCACAACTGAATATACAGAAATTTAAGCCTCCATAAGTAAAAAGAGATGTAAATTAAATTTTTTTTAATATAACAACTGACTGAGAAAAGTACTTGAATTGAAAATGTCAAATTAACATTTATAATATGTGAAGTGTTCATTAAAATTCAGAAGGAAAATCACAGACTCCTAAAAACAGAGTAAGTTATGGCATCAAAACACCCAAATTACAAATATCAAGGAAGAAACATGGGAAAAGACCATTCTGATGGAAACTGAAGATATCTTTAATGACCTATTAAAACAGCTAACATATTTTAAAAATTGTACCCAGGGCTGGCAAAAGTTTAAGTAATCCATTATTTTTGTTTATTTCTAATGATCATTTAAATTGATATGACCATTTTTGGAAAGAAATTAAGAATAATAAAGGTGTATAAAATAGTTACTCTGATTCAATATTTTTAGTCATTAGAATTTCTCCTAATAACATTATTCAACAGAAAAAAAACCTATATACTCAGAACAGCCATCTATGATTCCAAAGGACTGGAAAAAAGCATAAATGTCCAATATTAGAGGAATAGATTTAATAAAACCAACTCAGTAAAATATTACAGTACTTAAAATAATATGAAGGACATACAGAAATGTTTAAAACACCATGTTCAATGAAAACAGGAATATACATTCATTTTTCTTTTTGCATTTGACAGGCACAAAGGACATACTTTATCCTGAGTGTAGCAAAGTAAATGTGTGTGAATGTAAAATGCAAAGTGTCCTAATATTATTAGAGGGGAAGCATGTTAATTTTTAAATCATTATTAAAGCATTATTCTTTAAAAGTGTGTATTAAGATAATTGTAAAGTCACGTTATGTCACACAATTTAGTCATCTATTTTGACTGAAAATTTGTGACTGAAAATTTGACAAGTATATAGAAGTCCTTTACCTTAGCCAGTTACGTGCAACATAGCAGCATGAAGACCTCCCTGCCCCATTATCATCCATGCACTCACAGCAAATATCTATTGAGTTATTACTCTGATTCTACTCTGCATGTATAAGAATACCACAATGGGGTCTTGTGGGGAAGACAGGGAGATAGACATGTAAAGTGACTATTAAATTATTATGTAAGCACAGCACTAGCCTTATGCTAGGTTATTTTAGAAGCACAAAGGGAGTACATTATCTAACACAAAAGATAATAAAAGAGACTACATCTGAGTTCCACAGGGTTAGTAGAGTTAGCTAGGCAACAAGAATAAGTGGCTGAGGAAAAGGTATTACATGCAGAAAGTAGGCATGAAGGTAAGAAATAGCATGGCGAGTTGAGACAACCTTGGCAGGGTGGGAAAAGTTCCTGTTTAAATCCTGCTCTACCTCATTAGCTGGGCAATGCAAATAATTTCCTTATCTATAAAATGCAAATTATTCCACCTAGATAAGGGTTAAATGAAATCATATATGTAAAGGGGGCACTATATAATAACTGACATATGGCTGGCCCATAGCAAATGAAGACTTCTAATGCTATTTCAAGGGTTTCAGTGTTTCTGGAACAAAAAGAACAAGGCAGGATGAGATAGGAGGAAGGAGACGATCAGATTATGGGTGGCTTCTTTATCGGGCTGGATCACATCCCATAAATCACGGAGGTCTCTGAAAGCAAGGTGGTCAGGTTTGCCTTTTAACTAGGAAAGCAAGGTGGTCAGGTTTGCCTTTTAAGTGGGTCACTCTGAACACTGGCTTGAAGTTGGATATGATGGGACTGAGACTAGCACAGCAGCAAGAAGATCAGCTAACAGGCTGCTCTAATAGTTTGGAGAGGGTGATGGAGGCCTGGAATAGGAATAGAGGTGAGGGGAATGGCTGGAGACGTGTTCAGCCAATGTAACAGGTAGGGCTTTGTGATTATTCAGAAGTGGGAGAAGGGGAGAGAAAAGTGAAGTGTCAAGCATAATTAGGTTTCTAGTGTGGGTGGCTGAGTGGATGGTAGTGGAAGAACTAAAATGATAAATGAAAAAAAGGAACAGATTGGAGGGAGGACAATGAGTTATTGGTACTCACATGTGCCAGGCAATATGCTGAATTCTGAACTTACAGATATAAGATAGGGTTCCTCGCTATAAGGAGCTCCCATGCGGGTAGGGAAGACACAGGTTAAGCAGGCCAATAAAACACAGCTTAGTTACATAGACTCGCCTATCTGGATTCCTAACAAAACCATTTCATATATAATTGCAAGAAAATAATAAGACAATCCCAATGAGGGGATGTTCTGTAAGACAATCCAACTCTTCAAAAGTATTAATGTCATGAAAGACAAAAATATATTTTTATATGTTAAAGGACACTAAAGAGGCCTGACAACTCCATGCAATGTATGATCATTGATTGAACATTAATACTGCTGGGTAACAGCTAAAAGGACATCACTATGATAACTGGGAAATTTGGGGTATGAACCATAAATAAAATAACAATATCATGTCACTGTTAAATGTCTTAGGTACATGCATGTTTTGGTTCCAGATAGTCAGACACAGATGCTGAAATAGTTAAAGAGTTGGGGTAACATGCCATGATGTCTCCAACTTATTTATAAATGTTTATGCTATTTAAAATATTTACATATTACATATCTATAGATATTATACATATATGTAGAGACAGCACATGTGTGAATGTGGTAAAGTGATCAAATTTGGTTATTTATTTATTTTTACTGATTTCAGAGAGGCAGGGAGAGGGAGAGAGAGAAACATCAATGATGAAAGACAATCATTGGTTAGCTGCCTCCTGCACTCCCCCTACTGGGAGTTGAGCCCGCAACCTGGGCATGTGCCCTTGACCTGAATCGAACCGGGGCCCCTTCAATCCACAGGCTATTGCTCTATCCACTGAGTCAAACCAGCTAGGGCAAACTTGGTGATTTTAGATGAAGGGTATTTTATGTTCATTTTATTACTTTTTTAACTAATTGTATATCTGAACTTTAAAAAAATAAAATGGGAGAAGACATGAGGCACATATTATGATAGAGGTGCGTTCAACAAGCTGTCATACCAGTCACGAGTGTAGGTGAACTATAAGAAAAAGGAAAGTTCTTAGCTGACCCCTTTCTCCGTGGTTTTCTCCATGCGTTCATATTCCTACAGGTAATGCTGTGTGAAAACCATCATTTCAGAAGAGTCCTACTGCAGCATTAGGAGGGTCGCATTCCATTATAACACGGAAGCAGGCACCTTTGGCATCATCACCCCCGCACAGCCGGGTAGGTGCTGTTTTCTCCAGTGGGAAGACAGCCCACGAGAAAGGATGCAATTATATACACCACTGGGCAAGTTCGTAAGACATATGACAAATCCTCAGTCTCCTGCAGGAAAGGTAATCATTTTTCAAAGCGTCTCTCTCTGGCATTCTACATCCTTAAGTTTTGAGTAATAATAGACTGTTCCTGTCTCCCATTAATTCTGGAAACAGTCCCAGCAACTTCCATTTATACCTTTCACAGAACCCGAATTAAATATAAATGGGATACATAGTCTAAGAATATGCAAGAGAGACACGGAGTTTGCACAGCAAAGTGTTGGGATACCTTGTACTGAACAATAAACGTAAGTATAGAATTTTGCCCTGGGCGCTGTAGGCACTGCCTCAAATTCCATGTGTCCTAGATCTCATTATCCAGCTTGGGTTGTCTCCTGCACTGTGCTCTCTGTGCTCTTAGCACTTTGATATGCTAAGGAGCTTTGAAGCAGCAGTGGGTGAATCGGGCCCAGCCAGTGTTCCAGATTTAAATTTTAATTCATTAAAGGAGCACGCAGTTCTTTGCTGTGATTGAGCCACAGGATTATGAATTCCGAAAAAGTCAGCCCAAATATATTCCTATGGTAAGTTGATCTCTGACAAAGTCGGAAAGCGCTACAAGTTTGATGTCTACTTAATAGTGAAAACAACAATAATCCTGGGGAATGGAAATGTAAAGTGCTAATACCAGCAATGAGAAGTAATGACTAGCTTACTAGGCCATCATTTGTACATTATTTCCCCTTCAACACAAAGCACAAGGCTCACGCCTCATGCGTAAGAGGCAGTGACCACTGCGGGGAGCTTGGGGGCTTCCAAGAAGCCATGCACTGGGACTTCTGGTTCTCGGTACAGAGCAGCCCATTTCCCAGGGACACGCCTGCACCATCTGCCAGAGAGGCCACCGGACAGCCCAGAAGCCCTTTCCCCCTCGCAATGGCAGACACCGAATGCTACAGCACAGATCTCATGTGAACGCGTGGCCCGAGTCCTCAGGATGGGACTGAGAGATCATGGCTCTTACAGCTAGAAAACACCTATGCTATTCATCCCCAAGCTTTCTGAGAGGGGGGGGGTCTCACAATGACAGAAGATGAATTCAAGTTCAAGGAGGTCAAAGGTAAGGTGGAGAGAAGAGACATCGATTAGTCCTCAAATGCCTGAAATTTGGCACGAAAGGGTTACCTCACAGGAAAACAAAACAGAACAGTTGTTTGGAAATTTTATGTGAAACTTATTTCGGTTTGCAAGAGCTGGAGAATTGCTATCATAGTTCGCATAGTGTATTATGTGCACAAATAAAAATCATTTTTAAACATATTCATCCGACAGGTGTTTATAGAGCACTGAGTATATGTCTGGTACTAGGTAGGAAATGAGGATGTAGGTGACTAATACAGGCATGTTTCCTCGCCTCATGAAACTCATAGTCCAGAAAGAAATACAGAGCAAGACCATGTGACAAGCCTAAGAGGGGAAACATAAGGTATGAAATGAGTCAAGGAAGGCTCCCTAACCCCGATGTGGGGTCAGGAAAGTTTAGCAGACTAAATGGTATCCATACTGAGTCCTGGAGAAGAGAGAGGAATGAGATGTCAGGGAGGTGGAAAGAGTTGGTCCAGGCAGCAGCAACAATGTTAGCAAAGGCTAGAGTTAGAATGCGGCAGCCCTGGGAACCTACTGGCTGTGCAGTACAGCCAGGTCACAGGTGCAAGGAGAAGCGAAGGAGGAAACTGGAATGTGAAGGAGAAACGAGCTGACCAATGACTGCATGGCAGATATTAATTTTGTGAACATATATTGCCTGGAGAACTTTGAATGGTGTACAATATAATAAATGGTGTTTATCTGTATTTTTATTAACATGTATAGAAACTGAATCTTGTAAAGCTTTCAAAGACATACTAAGTCCAACTTCAAATTGCAGCTGTTGTACTTACAAATGGATAACTGATAATCCATGTCCAAACAAATTCAAACCAACTTAAACCAATGTGTCCTTTCCTGTCCTGATATGGTATTGGCTATAGTAATTTTTTCCATGGTATTAAAATGTACATGGGCTGAAATATAGCCCATGACTAAAAATCATTTTGGAATCATCAAGTTAAGCAAAGTTAAAGTATTTGTTTGTCTATTCATTCAATTTCAGAACTTCGCAGAATTCTGTTAATGTGTATTATAAACTAGAAGAGAATAACAGAGTTTTCAGCCTTTCTGAAGCTTATTTAACTACGGTGGCATTTGCCTGTAAGCATTTTCAGGGACTAGTGTTCTACAAGATTCACATTGAGAAATGCGCCTTGCCAGTTCCTAACGCAGAGTAAAAGGACTGTCCAAGAAGAGAACACTCTTCTGTATGCATTTTACAAGGCAGCGTGATGGGGGACCGGGAAGACCTGGGTGTGAATACCAGCGCTCTCTCTTGCTAACAGCCTCTTTAAGCCTTTTACCTCACAGGTTTGGGTGAAAATCACATGGGATCTCCTCTCTGCTGAGGCTATCCTTTTCCTACTTCTACGTGTAGTTAACTCCTGACTCTTAAAAAGTCAGCTCAACGATTGCCACTTTCCCTCATGTCCTCTTTGCTCCCGTGTCCTGTTACAGCATAGCACATTTCCCACTGCACCATAACTCTTTTTTTTTTTTTTTACTTGATTTGTTTCCACTACTAAGCTTTGAGCTACTTGAAAGCCAAAATCCTGACTTGATCATTATATCTCTGGAGACAAGCATAGTGCCTGATGTTTAGTAAGATCTCAATCAATGGCTGTGCCAGTTGGAAAGTCACCGCTCTTAGCTGCTTATACTTGCAAGTGAATAACTCCAGCTGCTAGTTGATAGTAAAAGGCTGAATGGGTAAAAATATTTGCTGCTATCATCACTAAAATCTATTCTGGTAGGCACCAAAATGAGATGCTCTCAGCAGGGGAGGGGATGATAGGCATGCAATGCAATCGCTGCCATACCTCAGTAAAATATACTTTTATATATCATTGAAAGAGCTTTATTCTTTATGGATATATAACATACTTGTTGTCAGCCATATGTGGTCAATATTGCATAGATACCCAAGCTATTTTTAGGCAAGAGAGGTATAAAAGTGCTGATTTAATTATTTTTCATCATACTGTAGCTGCTTAAGTAAATTTATTTCTATCACTGGGCTTAAACTACATAAATGCCACAAAGTATATAAACTTAAATCTACTCTTATAAATATAATAGATTAGCTAAAATTATCTGATGATGGAAAAAAAGTCTATACTAGTAAGACATTAAAATATGTTTATTCCAACTTAATCTAATCTACTATTAAATAGTTATATTTTCCTTAGCTATTTAACAATTATACACAAATGATAGTTATTACATACAATATATTCTATGTTAATATAATAATGTGTTATATCATGTCTCACATAAATATATCTTAAGCATTGGGAATAAATCAGATCTCACTGCCAGAAAGTCTTTAGGACCAATACTTTGTCTGAACTTCCCAGAGGGACGGACTTGATAGAGTCCAGATATTTCAGCATTACAGAAACAGATGGAAAAGAGAACACAAGACTGGAAAGAAGTAAGATATGGAATGGCTTCAGATTCAGATTGGAAATGGATCCACCATGTCTGACTCCCATGGAATGCAGTCCTCCCAGCATTACCCTGCGCTGCCACAGGACTGGGGACCAACCTCTACTCTCTTCCTCTTTTACAATCATAGCATTTCATTAAGGAATCAGCATTTTCCATTTCAGAGCCACAAATTCATCAATATTTATCCATTTCTAATACTGTATGCCTTTGAATCTGTCTGCCTGTATATATGTGTATGTATACATATATACGTATATGCACACTGTATAAATGATAATTTTTTGAAGCACAGCTTAATTGAGATATTGAGATATTAATTCACATATAATACAATCCACCCATTAAAATGAGCAATTCAATGGTTTTCAGTGCAATTGTAGAGTTGTACAACTATCACCACATTTTCATCAATTTCCTAAAAAATCCTGTAGTCATTCCCCTTCTACCCCCTCGCTCCCCCCCCCCCACACACACAGCCCTAACAACTTAGTCAACTTTCTGCCTCTATAGTTTTGCCCATTCTGGACACTTTGTATGCCTAATATACTTTTAGTACTGCATTTATTCTTTATTCTTCACTGCAGAATTCTACGGGCTTCAGAAGGAAACTTTGCTCTGACAGAAGGAAATCACAGCACTAGGCAAAAAGATTTCAGTATCAGGCTAGTTTCTGGAATAATCTAGAAGTTACCATATGTAGGTAGGAACAGTCTATACTGCTTTGTGCATATAGGAATGGAAAAATGTAATAAGATATCCATCACTACAAATTCTTTTGCTTTTATGACTTACATGCGACTGTAAATACTTAATATCTTGGGAAGATTTTTCTAGAATATACATTTTTTATTCAATTAGTCTTCATTCACATAATATTAAGCCATGTAATAAATGCCAGGCACTATGCTTAATTTTTACAACAATCCTGTGGCAGCAAGTGGATCAGTATTATTACTGCCATTTTAAAGATAAGGAAACTGAGAACCAGAGAAGTAAAATTATTGTCCCGATCACACAACTTATACGTGAGAGACATAAGAATTGAATTTAGGTTTTCACATTAATCATGAGCACTTTCCATCATTTACATTTTCTACCCTCAACAACCACAGTCATCCTTAAAGAAAGACTCTATGCAAGGGCTAACTCCATAAAAACAATTTATACTTCTCCCAGATCATTTTCCTAAGTTACCTATGATTATAGTTCAGGCATTTCTACTCAAAATAAAATTGCTTCACTGTACTTGATATTGTGGATTTGAGCACAAAGCTTCGTGTAAAAAATCCCTCTTTCTTGGTTTTCTGCTTTTCCCAATGGCCCCAAATGCCACAGGATTTAGATATTGAAGCTCTGAAATGTACCAATTCTCCTCCCCATTCACACTTCAATACACAATACTCTCTCCTGGATATTACATGCCTGGTTATTAAATCCCAGTGGGCTTGTTGCAAAATAAAACAACAAAGGCTGAACAATAATGTGTGATCACTTTACACCAAGAGTCCTGAGCTAGACATTCAGTGTGTGTGTGTGGGGGGGGGGGGCTGTGGGAGGGGGGAGAGAAATGAGGGGCAGATTGCAAGGTCAGCCCCCACCGGCTGCCTGCCGCAGCCGCATATCAGAGAAGCGCTCCATCACCTTACCAATCATTGTGGTCTCTTGCTGTGTTTAGTACTGTGTGTTTCGGGGAAGATTGCCGCTTTCCTAGTTTCAAAGTGCCTTCGGCTTGAAGGCACCCACATTTCCAGGAGGTGCTCGCCTTTACCCCGGGGCAGGAATCATCCTCTGCAGCACGCAGGGCTGCCTACACGCGGGCTGGGCTTCCCGATCCACGGGCACGAGTCCTCTGCGAGCGGAAAGCAGGCCAGGCCTGCAGGACGGCGCTGATGCATCGCCGGGCTCCTCCTGGCACAGTGACCGAATCGACTCCAAGGGCGGCAGGCGCCGCTGGTGCTGAGAAACCCGAATGTTCATAGTAACAGGACTCTCTCCAAGACGGCTGGTGAGCGAGTCAAGCGGTCCTGTCTGGTAGTGATCTCCAGGCCACTACCTCATCCCTATAATTAACCCCCAGAGAGCTAGCCCAGGAACTGTTCTGATTACAAAATAATGGGCCCATCAGGCACAATTAGTACCCCAGTGACACAGGGCAGTTTGCAGGAAAGCCACTGAAGAAAACAGTTCCAGACCCTGAAAGGGGCTGCCCCCTAATGAACCCTGAGTGGGCAGGCTGATCCCTTTGCCTGAACAAAACCTAACTCGTGCCCCTGCTAGTTGGCAGCAGGGGGGAGTGGTTGTTGCCTCACATCTTGCTGCTGGCAAGAAGGGACTCGCCCCTGAAGACTTCCCCCCTAGAACGCCTGGAAACGCACACAGGGTTCAGTGGGCACATGGAACAGTGACTCGCCAACTACTGAAGGATCTGGGCAATGCTGTGGAGAATGAGTCCTGGAAAGAGCCTTAGGAAAATCCTAACTCCTGGAAGCACAGCAGCCCTGCCCTCGCTGCTGGAGCAGGAGAGGTGTTCTCTCTGACAGCTGCGCAGAGCCCAGCAGAGCCCCTGCGGGCAGGATGTGCACCCTGGCTCTGCTTTGTTTTCCAGCGAGACTGCCAGAGCTAAAGCTCTTGGTTTTCCTGGACTTTCAACAAATATAAATAAATAAACAAACAAACCCCTGCCTCCAGATGAGTGTTAATAACCACACTCTTGTTCTGCATTATGATGAAACTTGCATTTGTTTTTTCATCACTGGATCTCCAGCCCCTGGAGCAGTGCCTGGTACCCAGCAGATGCTTCCCACAATACTTGTTGAATAAATACATGAATGAACTGAAAAGAGGCTATTGTGAATGAGAGGGTGGGCAGGGGATGGGCAGCAGTCGTCTAAAAGCACGTAATTGAGAGTTGTATGATAAAAATGGCAATAATTTAATTTCTTATATTGTTATTAGGTCTTTATTACCTTTAACAGTATGTATATTATCTATTTGATAACCTAAAATATGTATTTTCAAAATATACAACTTCTAAAAGTCTAAAAGTAGAATTCAAGACATTGGTTACTAAATATGCAAAACTCCTCTATTCATCCTCAGATGGTAGATCTTCCAGGGGTAGGGATGGGCATGTGTTGGATGCCATGTGGTGTGATGATAAAACATGGCATCTTTGAAGCCCTAGACCCTGGTTTTGAATATAATTTAGCCAAAATTGATCTCTGTGAACTTTAAAACTTACGTAACCTTCCTAAACAATAGTGTTTTTTTTTAAATCTATAAAATGGGGCTAATAACAAACCTGCCTTTATCTCCACATAAATTGGAGTAAAACAAATCTCAGTAATTGTTAGTGGTGATGATGATGACGGTGACAGTGAGAGTGATGATAAAGTTTTGATTCTTATGAGAAAGAAGATTATGGCAGCAGCTCAGCAACATTCAACTGTTCCCAAGTACAGGAAAGAACTTTGACTCAGTTGTGCATATGCACACACATGTACAAGATAAAGATCTTGATATAGATCTGACAACATATGAAAATAAAATCTAATCAAAGGGGTTCTTTTGTGGTTTTTACTTTGTCCACAGCAGCACATTAGAGAGGATTGTACAAGGATGCAATCGTCTGACTCGTTCAAAGCCAGGGAGTCTTCCATGTGGTGGGATGAGCAGGCTGCCTTCATTGACCTTATCTTTAAGCAAATGAAACCTACTGACTTGGCAGCACAGGGAGAGGCAGAATTTTTTCCATGATTTTGATTGTCACATCCGTCAGCATATATTTTCAATATATTTGTGATCAGCAGGAGGGAACAAAGCCACATCAGTGGCTGGCTCACGTCTCCTATGGGCAAAGAAATACTGAGATACAGGCTTTTAACTGCCTGTTTATCATGATTATTTAAATCTATATTCTCGGATGGCACCATGGCAATCACAGTAAGAGGCCATGATCTCATGGTCTGAGGAAGAGCTTCCCAGCTGGGCTTCCGTGGTCCTGAAACTGAATCATGACCTCAGCCCCTTGGGGCTTCCTGGGCGGAAAGCTTTGCTAGGAGAATAGGAATGCTCCCGAGGCCTGAGCCAGGTCCCTTTGCACACTATGCTCCAAGTCCTGGGCTTAGTCATTCCCAACTGAACTGCTAGTCAAAGGTAGGATTTAGAGAAAGGAACATTTACTTCACTCCAGAGAAATAATATTTTCTTCCTCCAAGGCTGACATAAGATCTTTAAAAAAATAGAAGGTGTCTTAAAAAAAACCCATCTGGCTTCTGAATACCAAATGTGCTTTAAATTCCTGGGAATCAGGCTAGGCTGTCAATATAATCTGAGCCATAATGTGTTATTCATGTTTCTCTGAGGTCATCAATGCCTTTCCTTGCTATTCTTGCTATTCTTCAGAACAATGGTGCTTAGTGAAGCAATTTCTTTCTAACTTCAGACCATGTACCTAGTTACAGGCTATATTCAAAAGCCTATTTTGAAATTCCCCTTCCTTCAGAGACTTCCTTCAGAGACTTCAATACAATCTAGACCCCTCTACCCTCTTGTTATTTGCTTAATAACATCTGCATAAACAGAAAATGAACCTCTGATCTTATGCCAGCACTCAAAGTTTCAAAGGACGCAGGATCGCATACCTCTTTTTGATATTTACAAGCACAAAACATTTTCGTAGTAACAGGCCATTTAAGAATCTTTGTGAAAAAATTAACATCAGCGACATGGGTGCCCTCCGAATCTGAGCTCCAGGGACCCATTATTAAATTGCACCTAGAAAATAAGATCCCAACCGGAATACTGCACATTAACCAAAACATAAAGGTAGTCGAAAATTTGATACAGTCCATGTGTTACCTTTATTGGATTGAATGTGGTAATCAGGAAAACTAGGTCTCATTGAAAATAAAAACCATTGTACTTAGAAACAAGAGAGCATAGATGTCTGTGCTTCAGTGGAAAGAGTTCCACCCCTGGAGTTACTGAGCGCGTGCTGGGAACCTAGTTGTGTCATCGGTAAGCTGTATGACCCAGGCAACTCCCTTTGCCTATATGGAGCGGTTTCCTCTCTGCCACACAAGGCACACAGGATTGGCGTCTGGATTTGGATAGATATATATTGTCAATAAATTCCAGGATGCTAAGAATTTCTAGGTCATAAGTAAATCTTGGGTAAGAAAGTTGATTTTGAGAAGCAAAAAAATGTGGCACAAATCTTAGTCTTTAATAGCATGTCACTTCCGATAATATCTTATATTTTATTGGCAATTAAGAATTTACAAGGCACTTATCAATGCATAACATTCTTTAATCCACACAATGCTAGAAGGCACTTATATTGGGTATGCTACTCTTTAGTTTATAGGTAAGGCAATAGAGGATCAGAGAGTTAAAGTGACTTGCCCACAGACACCCACTAAGACATCCATCTCTTAACAGACAGTTTAATCTTTCCATGATGTCCTGAACTTCTAAGTTAAGTTTATCTCAGGAAATAGACTCAGCAAAGTTGCAACACAGTGCTGTTAAACCTTAATTAATTCTCTAAAATGACAGAGGCTTCTGTTCCCTCTATTGTGCCTGCTTTTACCTCTTAATTGAATCCCTAAATTACTTGAACTTCATGGAATTCTCTCATTCATTCATTCATTCATTCATTCATTCATTCTTAGCTCTGGTTGCCATAATAAAATACTCTCAACATGGTGGCTTAAACAACAGAATTTTTTTAAAAAAATATATTTTATTGATTTTTTACAGAGAGGAAGGGAGAGAGAGATAGAGAGTTAGAAAACATCAATCAGCTGCCTCCTGCACACCTCCCACTGAGGATGTGCCCGCAACCAAGGTACATGCCCTTGACTGGAATCAAACCTGCGACCTTTCAGTCCGCAGGCCGACGCTCTATCCACTGAGTCAAACCGGTTATGGCAACAACAGAATTTTTTGAAACATATTTTTATTGATTTCAGAGAGGAAGGGAGAGGGACAGGGAGATAGAAACATCAATGATGAGAGAGAATAACTGATTGGCTATCTCCTGCACACCCCACACTGGGGATTGAGCCTGCAACCCAGGCATGTGCCCTGACTGGGAATCAAACCATGACCTCTTGGTTCATATGTTGACACTCAACCACAGAGCCATGCTTGCCAGGCTAAACAACAGAAATTTATCACAGCCTGGCTGCTGGAAAGTCTAAGATCAAGGTGCAGCAGGTAGATGTGATTCTGAGCATTTTCTCTTGGTTTATAGGTATCTAGCATCAAGCTGTGTGCTCACATGAGTTCTTTGTGCCCCACACAAGAGGTTGGAGGGGGGGATCTCTCTCTCTCATATTTTGTCTTATAAGGGCCTAATTCCTTCTGGAAGGCTCCACACTCATGACCTCATCTATCCCTAATTATCTCCCAAACTTAACTCTCATAATACCATCATACTGGAGTTATGGCTTCAACATATGAATTTTGGGGAGATATAAACATTCATCCTGTAACTCATGCATTCATTCATTCAGCAGTAATCATTACAGGCTTAGATGTGATAACTTCTAATCAATTCAGCAGTGAACAGAAGTTTTTTTCCATATACATCACACTTATTTGATCTTTTTTTCAAAAGCAATTCTTTAATTACACAAAGCACAAATCTTATTCGCATCTTACATATTAGGAAGTTGGATCTCAGAGATGAAAAGTCAACTTCTGAGCTTATTTTTTAATCCAGAACATTTGAGTGCAAATCTAATTCTCCAGTAAAGTTCAGCAAGGTAGTGGGAGGGACACAGGCATTCATTCATTCATGCATTCATTCTTTCATTCATTCATTCATGCAAGCATGCAGAATATTTATAGAGAACCCACTTTTGCTCTCTATAGTCACTAGGGCTACACTGTGAATAAAACACACTGAATCATGCTGCCCTTTTAAAGCTTGTATTCCAGACCTTTTACCCTTCAGAAGCATGTAAGTCAGAAGAACATAAGGAAAAAACAAACAAACCCTACAACACTGGGAAGCAGAAGATAAAAAACTAAGTAGCAAAAGCCGGAAAATGCTATAGATTTTCAAAGGACACAGAGACTGTTTTTGATTGAAAACACACACACACACACACACACACACACACACACACACACACACACCTCAGAACGGAAGCTCCTAGAGGGTAGGTGTGATGAAGATGTAATCAAGAAAGAAAAAGAGGGAAAGGGGGGCTCACTAAATAGTCAGTTCCCTGAGGAAAAGGGTTTTGTCTCCTTATTATGTTCCTAGAATGGTTACTGGCATATCATAAGTGCTCAATATTTATTACACTGACAAAGGGTAACTCCAAACATGGAAATACTGTGAATGGCATTCTGAAGGAGGAAGATGAAGCTCAAGGTGGGTCTAAGGGAGCTGTCATCGGAAAAGCAGATTGGTTAATGCCTTCAACGTAAAGACCACACAGAGAACACTTATTTAATTTCTATAAGAATACTATATTTCTCTATATGATAGATAAGAAAAGAAAGGTATGAAGATATTGTGTACCCTGACCAAATTCACCAATAAATGAGTGATATTTTATATATCCAGGTCCCTCTGATTCTAACGCCCGAGCTCTTTCTGCACTGCCTTCTCTTTACTCTGGAAATACATACAAATGCAGATGTAGATATAAAATCATATTTAGGAATTTCATTTGTTATCCCAGAATGAAAACAAGAAGAGAATCTAACACAGATCGTCAATAAAACGAATACATGAGTTTGAACCATTCAGCTCTCTATGTATTTGTACCTATTATATGCTACAAAGTCCTCAGAAAGTACATATAATAGTCTGGGAGAAGCACAGATTTTGTCTGAACTAGCAATACTAATCCTATGGTCATCATCCTCTTACATGTAATCCCCTCTTCTGTCACCCAGCACAAAGCATGATTTATTCCAAAAGAATAATAAAGAAGGCTGAATTCTTCAAATTTCCTCTTTGTGGGATTTCTGGGCAGAGGACCTATAATATTTGTACTTATTGATGTTTGCAGTTGATGTCCTGCATGCACTGTGGATGAGGTCTGGAAGCTCTGCTTCCCTATTCTGCATTCTGAGACCCATCCTCTCGCAGAAAACCCAGCTGTAGGCACACCTTTCAACCTTCCTCTTCAGGGGTTTCCCAAGAGCTAGCTAAGCAGGAGAATATTAAGTAGAGTTTGAGTTTCAGGAAACAAAAGCCTTCAGAATCCCAACCACAGAGCTGACTTTGGGAAGTGACTGCTCGGGATAGAAATGAATCTTGACAACACAAAGTGATACCTCACCTCCACTGTACCTCTCAGGCCAAAAGGTTTAGTGCAATTTCTTAGGTGTGAAGATTCCCATGTGCCTTCCCAGTAGAACTGCAAAATATTCCACTTCCTGATTTGAGCTTTTCAAACAATAACCACTTGGTAAAAGCAGCAGAAAATCTCCCTCCGGATTTTTTTTTTTTTTTTTTAATGCTAGGAAGTGAGGCAGGAACACAGCAAATATCTTTTGTTCTTTTCATCTGTAACTTCACCCATACAAAATACCCTGGAGTTTTGCTCAAACATTATTGCCGAGGGGCCTGGAGCTATTCTGTTTCTCAATATATCTGAGGCTGGGCCACTTAAAGACCAGAGAGAGCAGGGTTTGAGGCCCCACTAGCTCTCAGTCTGTTCTCTGATAGCAAGACATGTTCCCAGGGCTTTCCTCTCTGGCCCTGGTCTGAATTTGGTTCAGCACTGTCTCCTGCTGTCTAGTGATCATGGGCTAGTTTGGTATTTACTCAATCTCCCCAGTCTTTGGGTTGACTTCTTAGTTCACACTTTCATCCTTATTCACGACATCCTCACCACGCACCCTGGTCCTGAGCTTAGCTGACCTGGATCTCAGCCGACCCCATGTCCAGTGCTCCTCTTGACTACTCACTGGGCTTCTCAAAGGTTTCACCAGCATTTGATGGAGAAGAAGGCACTAAAGTCCAACTGTTCTCCTTAGTTTAAGTGAAGAGCCACTCCTTAGCTGGGCCAGCTCCAACTAGCCACTTATTTCTCCAAGCCTCAGTTTCCTTGTTGTCAAGTGGGGACGGAAATTACTGGCCTGCCCCTGTTTTGCGATGGGGATGCCATAGGTCCATACATATGAAAGAGCTTTATACACTATCAAGGACCCTTCATAGAGTTAAAACTTTAGGTTACCTCTGCCGCCCTCGCCTGGCTCCCAGTTTCCTTAATTAAGCTTTACTAGTGGGAATTAACCTTTCAGGTCTGATAGCATCCATGACTAGACCAGTGATAAGAGAAACTGTTTTTAAAAAGATACTTGTATTTATATATAGGAAATATAAGCCACATAAACTGGTTAAGGGTTCTTTAAAGTCTACTCACATTTGAAGCCCAGTTCTTCTGAATTATTTTTCAATTCAGATTTCTCTAACTCTGTGTTTTTCCAGTCAATCTGAGCCAGGGAGAACATTTTCTTGATGGAGACTTTTTTTTTCTGAAAGAACCTATTTTTTTATTTAATTTATTGAGGAAGCCTTGGTTAATAAAATTCTATAGGTTTCAGGGGTACAATCTATAATACAATATGTTGTATTGCGTGTTCACCACCCCAAGTCAAGTCTCCTTGATGGAGATTTTCTTCAAAGGGTACTCTACCATTGCCTCCAAGATTCTCTTCTAAAATGCAGGTACCCATTCCACTAGTTTTGAAGCTGTTTTATTATAATCATATCAGAATATGTCAATGGAAGCTTTTCTGGACAAGTAGGATGCATTATTTCCTTAAATGATTCCTTGAGTGAAGCACCAAAGGGATTCTATTGTGTATCATGCCACCAAGAATAATAATTATGTTTATTCATAATCAGGCAATGATGGCTGCATCACAACTGCTGGCTGGCTCACAACAGTGGGAAAAGGTGTCATCAATTACAAGATCCACCTTGTTTGCAGAGAAGACAAAATGTAAAAACTGTATCATAGAATTTATAAATATTTCATCTGTTTGATATTTCATTATCCATGATTCTTGTTAAGGTGGTGTAAAACCATCCACTTTGTTTTATAACAAGTTCCAGGACATGATGAGATTTTAGTGTGCCCAACATTCACCCATATAATGCCAGAGGCCTTTACTCCACTGCCCTGTCTGACCCTGTGACATATGCAGGTACTTTGCCTACACACTGCAGGTACAGTGATGGCATGTGGTTTCTGCCTTCCGGAACACCACAGCTTGTCATGTGTACTCCTGCCTAATGGTGAGGGCATTCAAGATACCAGACTAGTATATAAAGCTTAATGCAGGAAGTTTCTTAGAAGTCTGTTGATCCAAACATCTCAACTGACAGATAAAGATGAGAGTCCTGGCAGGGGTGGGCAAACTTTTTGACTCGAGGGCCACAATGGGTTCTTAAACTGGACTGGAGGGCCGGAACAAAAGCATGGATGGAGTGTTTGTGTGAACTAATATAAATTCAAAGTAAACATCATTACATAAAAGGGTACGGTCTTTTTTTTTTTTTTTTTAGTTTTATTCATTTCAAACAGGCCATAGTTTGCCCAAGACTGGATTAGTGCCTTACTCAAGGCCAGACACATGTATTAATTAATGATTGTTGTATCCAGTCTATGTTAATTTTTTCTGGAATATTCTAGAAAACGATTTTATTGAAAAAAGGATGGACTCTGTTGACTTTAATAAACTTGAGTTAAAAGAATGCATTTGTAATGAATTATTTTCATTTTGATAATTTTGTATTAGGATAAAAAGGAGAAATAAGCCATTTAACTTTTTTTTTTTATCATTTTATCAAATGTTATTTTTTAAATTACAAAATACTTTATACTTCTGAAATTATATTTATAATATATCATCTCATAAAATATATGAGAAGGGCTGAAAGAACACCCCCATAAGAAAAAGGGTTTTTCATGTGTCACCAGAGCCTCTGTGGGCCATTCCCTCCCTCCCCTCAAAGGGGATCAGCATTCAGAAATTTGTATCATTTTTATTTGGCATTTTTTCATAGCTATAATACATATGTATGTAGTCTAAATGTTTAGTTTTGCATACTTTTCAATTTTATATAAGGAGTACCAAAGCATATGTATTATTCCCGTGACTTATTTTCTTCTGCTCAACATTATGATTATGAGATTCATGCTGATAAGAATAGATGTTTTATTTATTTCACTGCTGTTTAGTAATCACTGAGCCAGAATTTATCTATTCATCCCCTCGGTGATGGACATTTGTGTTATTTCCAATTTTTACAATCAATGCTGTTCATTTATGCTGTTGTACATCTGTGGGACTCTTTCCTGGGTCATTAAATAAGGAAGTCAGTAGCCCTCCTTGATAATCCACACACACACCAGAAATCTATGAAAGTTCCCCTTCCTCCACAGCCTTACCAGAACTTGTTATCCTTTTTAAAAATTTCCAATATGGTGGGTATAGCAGCATCTCTTTGTAGTGTTAATTTGCATTTCCATGATTAACAATGAGACAATATCTTTTCATGCATTTTTTGGAATATTAAATTTTCTCTTCTGTTTATTCTGTTTATTCTTTTGCCTTTAGGTTTTCCTCTTTAACTAGTTTGTCTTTTTCTTATTAATTTGAAGAATGTTTTTATATATCATGGACACTAGTTCCTTTCTGGCTTTATATGTTGCAAATATCTTCTATCATCAGCTGCTCTTCTCATTTTCTAAATACCTTTGATGAGTAGTTTACCATTTTAAGACAGACAAATTTGTTAATTTTTCTTTGTGATTTTTGCTTTTTTTGTGTTATATGTTAGTTTGAGAAAAGTATTCAGGCTTTTTTTTTTCCCCATACAGATTAACAATTGTTCTTGTAATAATTCCTGAATGACTCATCTTTTTCATAGTGACCTACAATATTTTATCAGTCATATTACTCTATGGTTTGTTTGTATAGTACTTCACCAGTATGTTATATCTTAGTTAGTATTATTTTCAGTCAAGTTTTGATACCTGGCACTACCACTAACATTTTCTTCATAAATTGACTTTCTCTGATCCTTTGCTTTTCTGTATACATTTTATAATTACGTTAGGATTTTAATTAGAAATGCATTTGATTGATTGATTTTTTTCTTATTTTATCCCTCTACTAGTTTAATATTTATGTATAATAATTCCATTCTGTTAGTTGATACCATTAAAGTATGAACATGCATACTTACTAAGTCTAAAGTTAATCATTACCTTTAACCTCCTCTTAAACTGTAAATCATGAGCATAACATATGGGTAAGGCTTGGCAGTAAAACATATTGAAAATGGCAGTAGATAAATGGGCAAATAATAGAATATTTGAAAACTCTAAGGTGGATTTTCAAAGCCTCTATTATTTAATTTCTCTAACCTAAGTTTTATTATTTAACTCTTTAAACTAAGTTCTATGCTTCCCTTCCCAGTTCCACACACCCTTCCTTCCTCCCTCCCCAGATCTCTCTCTCTCTCTCTCTCTCTCTCTCTCTCTCTCTCTCTCTCTCTCTCTCTGGATTTTTCTGACTCACAGTTTCCTTTGTCTGCATTGTCCTGCCATCTCATCATCCTTCAGTCAGAAAAATCAAAATTCTAATGCTAATTTAGCAATTGTGCAGCCTTCTAAGGCCTGAATTTCCCCTCTGGCATCATCTTAATGACTTCTACTTGCCATTTACTGTCCCTGCCTCCAGGTACACTTGGGCGCTCCCATTGCCCCAGGTGTTCACCTGTCTTAGACCTGACCCATGATGGTGTCTGTTTCCTTGTCTGCTTCCCCACTAAACTGAAAGCACCTCCCAGGTTTCAGCGCATAAGTTCAAGAGCAGAATTACACCGAGACCAAGGACACCTTGTAGGCAGGAAGTCTGAGCACGTGGCCCAGGATAGCACTTTGAGGCTCAGTATTCTCTGGCCTTGGCCTCAACCTCTTTGGCTCTGCAGACCAAGTCTCATTGCTCCAAGGGGTAAATCAACCTTCTCACTTAGTTGAGCTGCTGGGTGGTGGTGAGAAACTACTTCCATGAGATACTTTTGTCCTAATTATGAAAAGACAGTGGTCAGATTACAAGAAAGGGTGTCACTTCCTCCTCACAATGGGTTGACTATTATAGACTGTTATTGAAGTGGATAGAGGTCACCCCATTCTCAAATGCCCTGTATCAAAGAAACAAAGGCAGGAATCACATTTCCCACAATCCCTTTCTCCTTATAGTTCCAGGTTAGAGCTGGCCTCTGTAAAGATCAAATAAAATACCACACGTGAAATGCCTGGCACAGAGTAAGCATTTAATCAATTGCAAGTGTTTTTTTCCTCCTCAACTTTGGAGACTGATGTCACATTAAGAGCATACAAACCAAATCTGATGAATACAAAACCTTGAGAAGCCATCAGGTATATTCATTAATCAACAGTGATCACTTTTTCTTGAGAAGTGTTAACTGTAACAATAGCAAAATCTGGAATTGACCTAGTATGAATCAAAATGAAGAAGGACCAGTTAAGATGACACGTATGTTGAGAAATTCATATAATAAGAGTAATTGTACATGTATGCCACATCAAGATTAGGATCCATTTTTAATTAACTAATAATAATCATGCTGTCATTTTGCTGTGTTGTGCATATCTTCCTAGACCTTCTTGGACCTTAGAGTGCAATCTGATGAAATATTAATTAAAAGAGAATTGGTGCATTCTGAGAAGCAAGAGTAGGGAGGAAAATGGCTATACACAGCCCTCACACACCGTCTTACAGAATGTATAATTGCCTTATTTTTCTAAAAGAGAAATTCTAAAGAAATAACTACATAGATGTCAATCACACATGCTGAAGTGAAGGAGGAAAACAGATAACAGGAATTTAGTATGTGCTTAGTACTTTAATATTATCTTATTTAATTGCTCAAAGTAGCCAAGATATTTTGTTAAAAAAACTTGTGAAACAAATGTTTGTCTTCTCATATAATACATGAGGAATTGGGGTCATTTTGCCCAATGTTACACAGTAGTAGGTGAAAAAGCCAAAATCCAAACCCTCTAATGGTCAATTATACTATGATATTTTATCTAAAAAAAGAAAGAAAAAAAAAAACCCGAGTAAACCAAAATGAAATTCTTTTGATTACTTTTGTATTACCAAAGACATTGCCTTGCACCTAGTACATTCCAGCACTACTGGGCATCGCTGAGGTCCATGGGGCAGAGTCTGCATAAATAATTCCCTTTGCAATGGAGAAAGTCAGATGTTAGGATGGATTTCAAATAGCTGAAGGACACTGGACGATGAAAGGTACAAGAGGATCTTTCGCAGGAGGCCAGCATATTGGCCTTTGGTGGAAGATTATAGCTACCATTGACTGCTGTATCAGACACTCTGTGAGCATTTCATACACAATATCTAATTTCAACATCAAAATAGCTCTTGAGCTATGATGTGTTATTAATCTCATTTACAGATGAGGACTCATTGGCTTAAGAGAGGTCAAATAACTTGCCTAAGGTCAGACAGGGCCTATCTATCCCTGAAGTTCATTCTTATGAACATTATACTGTATTTTATAATTAGACAGTATACGATATTCTGTGATATAAAATGCTTATCAAACATAAATTTTATTGCACTGAGATATAAAAGGCAGGCCCTGGAAAGCCTCGTTTCATCTGTAACTCCCAGACCAGGGAAAAATAGACAGAGAAGAGCACTTTCTAACTGGTCCAATCCAGATGTCTTAAAAACTTTGGGTTACAAAGGGTAGATGAGCTATGGCATTCACATATTAACCTTAAATGGGTCTTTGCTACATCTTGGTGTCTTTTCTGAGCTGTCACAGTCTGGCTTTATCACATTTAGATTGTTTAACATTGATGAAATGCATTTCTGCTGTATCAAAAACCAAAACCAAAAGTACCCCTGGGCCAGAGACTGAGAAGCAAGATGGACCAAGTTGACGGATCCCCACATTTCTGGAACCAATTCTGGTCAGTCTCCAAACTCACTGGTAAAGCTGAGGTGGATCATCCTGTGCCATGGAGAACATTCCAGCCCCCGGAAAATGGGGCATGTAGAGAAGAATGGACACTTACTGTCTTATGTGAGTCATCAAGATCTCAGGACCCATCTGGGATCGATAAAGGTCCCAAGATGGAAACAGAAATCCTCAAGAATAGCATGTGGCCAACAGGCAAGGAGAGACAGCATGAGGGGCACCTGGGAGGTATACCTTTGGGCAGGAGGACACTTGAAAAATATAATGAGGCAGCTCTCTGTGTGCTGAGATGAGGAAATCTCTAAGATAAACTGTTAAGTGAAACAGGTGAAGAACTCTGTGTATGTGAAGTATCTTCATATTTATATTAAGTGATGTAAACAGCTGTACACAAATACTTGCATGGGCTTATATATGCAGAGGACAACCCTTAAGGAGCATACCCCCTTGGCATCTGGACAAGGAGCTCTTGGATTACAGTGTAAGGGAAACTTACTTTGCACGGAAAGCCCTTTTATGTCATACTACAAGTACATTAGCTTAACACAAAACAAATACTTTTAATAATAAAAGAAAACATCTGTGTGTACATATGCCCAGATACGTCTGAGCAGGAAACAAACAAAAATTAAACACGACTCCTGAGAAATGCTGTACTATTTATTTCCAGACGGAAAGATAATGCTGTTCAGATGCAAAACAGAGAATAAAACTCGGAAACTAAAAAGAAGCCTGCATTTCATTGCTCTCCACTCAAAGCCACAAGTCCTGAGATGCAATCTTTACAAGATAGGCAGCAATAGAAGTCACTTTAAAATGCAGATTTCCTTCCCAAACCCCTCCACTATTTTCCCCATTGATGGATATTCTTATATGAGCGAGTTGAGCTTCATGAGGTCCCAATCCCATTTCTTTGCCTAATAAAAGAGATTTTAAAACTAGTGCAGGCCAACTTTATCTCAAAGTTAAAAATTCTGAATGTATATGTCAGAAATGAGCTGGATGGTAATTTAAAATGTATAGAAATGTATAAACTAACTCTCTCTCTCTCTCCCCTGGTATAAGGCACAACGCAGCAAACCCTGGATGACAGAGGTAGCCAAACCCTGATTTCCAATGTGGCCTCATATTAGTGAGACTTCAGTGGAGTCACTGTGCTCAGTTTTCATATCATCCAACTCAAGGCTATAATCTTTCTGAAGTTGCTTTCATACAGGGAAAATTTGCATAGCAAGTGTGCCAGATTGATTGTAAAAATGTAATTCTTTCTCTGCCAGTATCCATAGCACTTGCTGTAGGACTTTGAAGTTCCTTCCATTAAAAGAGTCTATTTCCAATCTTTGGACTGGGGCTGGTCTCATGACTTGCTTTAGCCAATCCATTGTAATGAAGGGACAGCATGCCAGCTTCAAGCCTCGGCTCACATGGTCCTCTGTGCCTCTGTTCAACTCTTATTTCTGCCACAAGAACAGGCTAGCCTTATGGGGAGGAGGAGAACATGTGCAGGAGACCCAAGACACTTGTCTGGGCCTTCCCAGACCAGTCAGCTCCTCCTCTGTCTGCCAGCTGGCTAAGAGGCATACCAGACCCCAGTCATCACCAGTGAGATTAACTGAGCTCAGTCAGATCACCAGAATTGCCCAGACTCATCAGCAATAATAACTCATTGTTGTTGTTTTAAACCACTTACTTTTGGGGTTGTTTGTTATGCAGCATTATTGCAACAAGACATAAATTGTACAGTAAGAAAATGAGGTAATTTTAAAACATTGTGTTTTTTACTAATACTTGCTCTAATCATCACTTGTATGAATATTTCTATTGAGGAAAAAAAAGAAGCACTTCTAAGCAGAATATAAGGGAAATACATTCATGAGAACATTATTATTATTTTTATTGCTTTTAGAGAGAGGAAAGGAGAAAGAGAGAGATAAACATCAATGTGCCAAAGAAACATCAATCAGCTGCCTTCCACATGTGCCCCCACCGGGGGATAGAACCCAAAACATGGGCATGTGCCCTGGCTGGAAATCAAACCTGTCCCCTTTTGATGTATGGGACAACACTCCAACCAACTCAGCTACTCCAGCCAGGACAGAAGTTTATTTTTAAATTATTTTTAATTATTTTTCTTTTGGGTTCCCTACATTTGAAACTTCACTTGTCAATTAGTGTAAGATTCTTCCATTCTCCATTCAGGTGATCTTTTCCTGAAACGACCATGGAATAGGTCCCTGTATATAATGTTCAAACCTCAGACACAGGAATATGCCAATAGCACCCAACATCTTTATCCCTCTCCCCCATCCACTCCCATGTCTTTGGCAGCTGCTTTGAGCCAAGTACGCTGAATGGTCTCACCTAGTTCCTGAGATGATCAAATTGAAAATAACATCTCACTGGTTCCTGTTTCCAGACCTGTGACGTGAGTGGCCCAGCCATAGCTGCCACCCATCTACATGCCCCAATTTCCTCCACTGCTAGCAAGGATAAGACTTTAACACCAGCGGGATAAACACTCTGGTTGAAACTTTCATATACATAGTTTTTTTAAGTGTCTAGATTAGACCCTGAACAGCAAACGGTAACTTAACTAAGTTTCTACGTTTGCTCTCCCAGAAAAGGAAGACCGCTAACCAGTCAGTGCCTACCTGCCTATCATTAGTTATCTATTAGATAACTAATCTTGGTTCCAAGACTTCCCTTTGCTACTTACAAAGAAAGTAATCCTGCTTTAGTCAATCAACAAGTGCCTGGTATGACTTCTTCACTCCTTTTTGCTTTGGTCTATACAATATCTTTCACCTTGTACAGCTCTTTTGCTAGTTTGGGTGCTGCCCAATTCATGAATCACTAAATAAAAGCCTATTATATCAGTAAATTATAGGTGCTGAAGTTGATATAAATATATATATATATATATATATATAGATATATAGATATATGACTAAGAATATATATATATATATATATGTGTGTGTGTGTGTGTATATATATATATATATATATATATATATATATATATATTCACACCTGACTTGCCCCTAGTATGAACATTTGGACATGGTCAAACTACCCTGATAAAAGCCACATTTTAAAACCAAGTTTTTTCTTTACAAACACCATAGTAAGCAGTATTCCACAACCTGGTTCTGGCTTCCTCCACCCACTCTGCACCACCCACCTCAGGGACCGCAGATAAAGTCTTAGCATATCTCAAGTCTAGTCCTCTGAGTATTGACAAACATATAGCATGTGGCAAACTGGTGACCACAGAAACAGAGCCCTTAGCATGGGATTAAGATCTAACCTGTAAAACTCAAAGGCAGTTTTCACTATTCAAGACCAGGCAGCTTCTTTGTGTGAACAATCATAAGAATGCCATGTCCTTTCATGATAGTGAACATTTTATGGGCCATAAAAATAGTTTGTTTATGGAGCCCTTATTATGTAGCAGGCATTGGGCTAAGTGCTTTATATGCTTTATCTGCTTTTAATTCTTATCCAACCTTACGAGCTAAGTGCTATCACCATTTCCATTTTTTGACAAGGACCAGTGATGCCAAGAGAGGCTAAGTAATTTGCCCAGGTTGCAGAGTTAGCAAGTTATACAGGGAAGATGCAAACCCGGGGAGTAAGACCTCCAAGCACACGCTCTTTGTTAGCTGCTCTAGCTGCAGTGTGCAATGGAGCCGGGCTCTGCCTTTATGTGAATTCTCAGACTAGTTCTTAGATTCTGCTGCCTAAGAGAGAGGGACATAAGAGGCAATTTATACAGTGCATTTTCTTCCAGAATGAAAGGACTCGTTTCCTTGTCACAGGGCTGCAGATGCTTCTGTGGAATAAATCCCTGGTCATTACCAGGAGCATTAGTGGCAATCTCTCACAGGAAGCAAAGGTTTCTTTGTTCTGATAATGACACAGATGGGTGCTTGGGTGAGGCAGGCTGTGACACTGCAATGGCACTTGCTTTCAGCATGCCAACGTCTTAGGCTCATTGTCAGACTTAAAAGGAATCATTCACAAACTGTATTTATTGAAGCACTTAGCACATAGTAAGTGCTCATTAAACATCCGTTTCCTTTAACTGTCCCCTTTTACCAAAACGTTTAATATTTTCCTAATTAAATATTCATGCCAGTCACATTATGAACCTTTTCAACACTTAAACCCTTTTGTTCCTGGAAAAGGGCATTTCAAAAGTTCCAGCTTCTAGTCTGAAAGTGCAGTGTGCTGCTAGCCTAAATAGTTCCTTGCTATTCGAGTGTCCTTTTTACTCTCCACCTGAAGCGTTTCTGTTGGCTGACTGAGGCATGAGGAAGCGAGGGCTAATAACTACAACCCGGGGAAAATCATGAAATGTGAACGCCTTTCCCAGAAGCAAACACTCTTCAGCCATCTACAACCATGCACAACTTTGGAGAGCGGGCCAGAGCCACTTTTTAGGAGCTTGTAATGAAGGCACATGCTTGAGGAAGATAACTCTATTATGTCACTTGACACATTTATTGAAAATTTTAAATCCTGGGACGCATCATGGACCTGGGACCCAGCGGAGGAACCTGCACACGGCGTGCTTTGAAGAAGGAGCTCTTTGAAAAGGCCAAATGTTATAATTAGTGTAAAATATCTCCTGAGAACTATAATTATTTTCACAAATTTTGGGATAATGGATGTGTCCTATTTAGGGAAGAAAAT
This sequence comes from Myotis myotis, assembly GCF_014108235.1. Taxonomy (NCBI): domain Eukaryota; kingdom Metazoa; phylum Chordata; class Mammalia; order Chiroptera; family Vespertilionidae; genus Myotis; species Myotis myotis. The sequence goes on from NW_023416316.1 coordinate 66,423,792, forward strand.
GACTGTGAAATATATAAATTAACCGCCAATGGAGAGGTGTAACTTAATTAAAAAGACTTCCTAGGCAAGATGCTGGAGAGAATGTTAGGGTTTGCCAAATGAATGTGTCCCTGCTGATGCTCAAATTCTAGGAAGCTGCAGGAAGTAACAGGACATAGATGGTCTCAGTCTATGAAAGGCCCTTCTCCCAACCTCCACAACTCAGAGTCTCTCCATTCAGAGTCATGCTCTAGCTTATATAACAAAAGGACGTCTTGAACACAGTTTCTAAATTTGGTAAAAATCTATTAAGCCGTATTTTGAGAGAGAATACATTTTTCATTTTATTGATATGTTTTGGACCCAGCAAACATGTTCTGCTGATCATGTTGCAATGACTCAATGACTCCAGGCATTTAGTAACCTATGGTCAAGGCCCTATGTGTGCTAAAGGTGACATTTTTTTTTCCACTGAGCATCCTAATACACTTCAGAAGATAACATATTAGACTAGTGCTCAATTTTCGTGTCTTTCATTAACAACACTTGAGATAAAACCATGCTGAAAAGGAGGACTCCTCTTCTCCCATTCTATCAGGCACTTTCAAGTTAATTGTGAAGTTCTTACGAGAGAGTAATAACAGAAGTCCTTTCAGTTAAATGAAGGTTACATGAAAGAACAACACACACTGGGTGGCCGCTTAGTAGAAACAGGAGATAGGACATGGGTGGACACTAACTGCATAAAACCCATTTCAGAAGTAATTAGAGACAATTAGACATATCTAAGCCAATAAGGTGACTTTTAAAAAATTTAATAACAACCTAATTAGAATTTTACAATTAAAAATTTAAACTTTGCATTATATTTGAACTCTGGAAAATTTTCCATTCAGATTTTTGAAGCAAATTAAATATCTTATTTTCTCTGGGAGACAGAGTAACACCTTCAGTGTGACCTACAAAAGCCATTAAAGAAAAACACATACATTAGCCTAAGATGCATACACCTGCCAGCAGGCCCCACAGCCACTGAAATGTTCTGCTACCTTCACAACTCCATCAGCATTCGTGACAAGGGCAATCTCCTCCCCCTTGAATGCTCAGTTATCAACTTCAGCACCGAGGTTGTATCCCATGGTAAGTACATGGTAAACAACATGGAGGTAAGCTTAAAAATGGAGGGGGGTCTGACAGGAAAGGGGTGAGAAATGCTGGACATCTAGTTTAAGGAATGTCTAAAGCATTGGCCAATGCTTCTCTTCATTTGTTCTAACAACAAATTTTTAAAAAGTGTACTGTTCATATTTGTCACTACTGATTTCTCAAATCTGCTCTACTGGTTTGGCTTGTGTTCAGCTCAGTTTTGTCCCTCTGTGTAGTGCCGTTGTGTCAGATTACAGACTTCTCAGCGCAGTTCCTGATATAATGTAGTTATATGCTCAGAGCGTGGACTTTCTTTCCTCTGAGTGCTAGCTGTTCTCTGTGCAGTCTTGGTACTTTTGGTACTTTTATGTGGGGACACTAGTCACTGGTGAAGGCACACCTGGACTGAGAAAGTCAGGAATCCCTAGATCCATATGGAGGTGTGTACGCATTAATTGGTAGGTGTTAACGATGTTAAGAGTTCACCAGAAGATGAGAATATTAAATGGGACACAACAAGCGGGGCAGCCAAAGTTTGTACCCATATTGATAAAAGCCAAGAGCTGATCTGAGGTATGGATTGTGGTGATAATGAGATGATGCTGTGATGAGAGGAAAGGGGGAGCCTGTCTTCCTATAGACAGGAGGGGACGACCGTATTATATAACCTTAGGTTACGGGTACTCATGTTTCATGCTACAATGGTGCTAGGGGACACCAAAAATTAAAACAAACCCCAGAACTGTAGGTTACATTGACTTTTAACTCAAAACATTATGCTCAAATGATAGAAAGCCCATGTGTGCTGGACAGGGCGATAGCAATAAAAGTATTGCTGGTCAGAGTAACAGAAGAGTTAGGCTCCTCGAGGTGATTTTTTGAAAAATCAAGTAATCTTTGTGTGTGTATGTTGTCGCTTCTACAATGTGAATGCCTAAGCCCCTATCATAGTTCCTGGAATTAAGAATATCACTGGGTCAAAGTATCTAGTAATTATTTTTAAATGGCCATTTGAATCATTACTACACAGTATCATTAAACAAAAAGGCTTTTATTAAAAAGTCTTTGTGCAATCTGCCTGACCTCTCTTGGTTTGTTTGTTTTGTTTTGTTACAGCATAGTGTTCATCCCATGAAGGAGGCCTAGATGCTGTGTGGGGAAAGAATAGAAGACACCGAGACTTCATCCTCTCCCTTACTGCCCACATGTACTCGATGGATGAGTCTTGCTGATTTTGTTAGCTTAGGTAGCTACATATTAATAAAGGAAGGGAGCAAAGGGAATCAGATATTCAGACGTGTAATAAACTTGGGAGCTGAATCAGGTAATAAGTCTGCTTTTCTAGGAAGTTGCAGTATTCATTGATACCATAGCAGTGGTCGGCAAACTGCGGCTCTTTGGCCCCATGAGTGTGGCTCTTCCTAAGCCTTAGGAGTACCCTAATTAAGTTAGTAACAATGTACCTACCTATATAGTTTAAGTTTAAAAAATTTGGGTCTCAAAAGAAATTTCAATCATTGTACTGTTGATATTTGGCTCTGTTGACTAATGAGTTTGCCGACCACTGCCATAGGGGATCACAGCCAAGGGATTTAATGCCCCGCCCACTCCTGTGTAGGGCAAAAGGACCAGCTTTCCAATCTCCCCAGGGTACAACCTATCTGTCCCCACAGATTACTGAGGAGGGGGATAAAACTGTTAAGGGGAAATTCTTCAGCTGGGTGCATGCCCAGTACAAGTCAAGGTGAAGTGCGGGGGGGGGGGGGGTGGGACAGTAATTCCACTTTGAGGCATGCATAGTGCATAGTAGGAACTAAGAGAGCAACCATAAGGGGGCTGTCTAGTGTGGGGAAAGGGATAAAGGACACAGAACCCCAGGTGCTCTAGGAAATGGGTTGGTTAGGGGGAGGATCCAGCACCAGCCCCCCAAAGCTTGGGAAGTTGATTTGTTAGTTTGAAGAACCATCTGGTCCTTCCCAAGCCTGAGATCATATAATCCTAGTTTAACAAAGAACCTCTTAATCTCCTTTCTCTCTCTCTCTCTCTCTCTCTCTCTCTCTCTCTCTCTCTCTCTCTCTCTCTCTCTCTCTCTCCCCTTCTCTCTCCATAGCAGCCATGTGGTCCTAGAAGCCACCTGGGGCCCATGGAAGACTGTGCAGGCTCCAAGTGTGGGCTTGAGCACAGATCCAGCTGGAGTGCAGCTGGGAACAGAAGCTGAGCCAGCAGATGGGGACAGAGATATGGACTGAAGCAATGGTGCGAAGTGTCTGGACACTGGCTGTGTTTCTGGGCCCGATGAAGACAGGCTGATTTTTTTCTGTGGCCGGATGGATGGAGATGAGACACTGGGAACCCAGGGGCAGTCCTTGGATTTTGCTTCTATGATAAAATTTAGGACTAAACCACTTCCTCCCATATGTGGGTCCCTGGAATGTTTTCCTTGCAATTTCATGAAAGGGCCTCATTTCCACCATCAACAATTTCACCCCTTAGTATATGTTGATACTGTCTATTCTCTCCACCTTAACTGCTGCTACCTGAACCAAGCCAGCCCTGCATCTTACCTGGACCATCATAATACCCTCCTATTGAGGCAGCTGAGAAAGAAACTGGAAAAATTCTCTGGCCAGTGGAATGAGAAACAAATTGCTGAGCAAAGAAAGGCCAGAACAGTTGAGCCATTAATGGTCAGCTGATAAATCACAAGGCTCTATCCTCCCTAAACAAAGATACCTAAGCACAGGTGGCTTAAATCAGCTTAGTCGGGGAACAGATGATGATGATGATGATGATGAAGATGATTAGAGCCAGACTAATCCAAGATAAAGTAAAACTAACCAAAAATTGATCCTCCCCTGGGACCTCCCCTAAAATTCCTGCCTATAGAAACTAGGTAAAACCTCCAGGACAAAGAACGCCAGCTTTCACTCTTCTCTGAGCACTCCACACCCCACATTCCTCAGGTATGTACTGTGTTTCTCCTGTCCTAAGCTCTAAGGGTGCCCGCCAGACTTGCACTCAGGGGAGCAAGGGGCAGGGGCAGGGGCAGCTTGTCCAGGGCGACCCCCTGATTCTGTCTCCGGGGTTCTTCCTTTGCCCCACTATCCCAAGCTTTAATAAACTTGTTCTCACTTTCACCTGGACTCCTGTCTTGCAATTTTTCCTGCATGAGTCACAAACCTGGAGGTCACCTGACACGGGAAGGTGCCTTGCCTGAGCAGGGCCAGCCCCCTGGGGTGCAGTGGTCTGATAACACTGTCATCTCACATTTACTTTTGCTCAGATTTGCATATTAAAGTCAGAATGATCTTTAAAATGCAAATATGGTGCTATTAATCTCTATTTAATACTCTTAAAATGCTAACTATGCTCTTCGAGTACTGACTCATGTTGATAAAATGGCTTTTGGGGCCAGGAATAATCTAGTCCTGGCAAACCTTCCTAACTTCGTCTTCTACCACTCTCCCCAGAGTCTCTATAAGAGGATTTGGCCCCTCTTACCTGCATGCTTTCCCTCTGTCTGGAACATTCTTTTATTCTTACCTCACTAAGCCCATTCCTGCATGTTCTGCAAGTACTATCCTATCACTTCTACAAAGAACATGTTGTTGCCCTGAGAATCTACTGCATTTCCTGTGCTCAAAGTTCTATTATTTCTCCTTTTAGCATTTAACACAAACTCAAAGTTTTATTTGTGGAATAACTTGTTTCAAGAGTTATTTTTTTTTCTATTTGATTGTAAACTTCAAGGGGTAAAAACTGTCTTACTATTACATGCCCCACACCTAGCACTGTACCTAAAACACATTAGGAGTTCAGAAATTATGTGACAAATGAGGACACGAGTAAAGTCAGTAAAGAGTATCTTATGCGAGCCTCCCTCATTCTCACAGCAGCTGCACCACCTACTCTAGAGAAACAAGAGACCCTTACTATGGGCTCTTGGTGTTTGTTAGATGCTAGCTACACAAAGAAAAGGCAATGCTCCTGGCTCTCAAACAGCTCACTCCTAGATTAGTGGGGGTGGGGAAGGCAGGCAGAGAGAACAGTAAAGAGATCAACCAACCGGAATAATGTAGTAAATGCTAACAAAGATTTGAACAATGTCAAATGGATTGTAGAGAAGCGAACACATGCTGATTAAGGAATTCAAAGCTCACTCTTTCGTAAGAATATAAATTAACACAATACATACATACACACATACATACATAAATAAAATTTATACAATATGCAGTGTTCAGATGAAGACAAGTGTTGTCAGCCAGCACTGCTGTCTCATCAATGCAGAACCTAAGCAAAAAGACCCAGTAGAAACTCAGGCTGCAGTTACTTTCTTCATCTCAGGAAACATCAATCTCTCATCCTCCACTTTCACCTTGTCTTCTCTGAGTTGATTCAGCTTCCATCCCATGAACTCCTTCCATATCTAACATCTAGGGTTGAGGGCTCTCTTGATATTGAGCTTTGCTTATGATTTTGTTCACTCTAAGTCCTACTTTTGGGTTTGCTGTCTCTTCCCACAACTGCAAATTATGTTTAAAGAACTATTTTAGACACCATTGCACCAGTCAGTGTATGAATGAGTGAAGAAATGTAGTTGGGGGTGGAGGTAAGAGGAAGCTGAGGGAATAACTGTCCTCTTTGAGCACTTAAACAATTATGAATCTTTAAAAGTTTGGGGGAAGGTAGTAGGAAGGGTATTCATCCTAGATGCAAATCCTGAGTGCAGAGCCAGACATTTTGGCTTTTGACTAACCAGTCCTGAATTTCCTAAAGGCTATGTGTTTCTACTAACAGAGAAACCAAATATTATTCTACACAGTTAAAGTAAACAGCACTTCAAAATAAACCCTAAGCATCATTTTAACTAGGTCACTTCAAAGCGACTGCTAAGGGGAGAAAAAGGCTCCTAATTGCTGTTGTAAATGCCACACAGCCTAATACTTCACAGTGTGAAGAGTAAATGAGACCAACTTTTCATTGACAATGATTAAACTTTTTCATCATCCCCAAATTCCTGGAGATTTCTCCCACTGCTTCTATGTGTTTTAAGCTTTTCAATTAAATCTCCTGGGTAGTGGTTGCAAGAATGCCCACTGACAAAGGAATATTTGTCTCTGGGAGAGTGAAACTATTTTAATAGCAGTTTGTCTTGGTTACGCCCGTATATGCTGAACCTCTCAGTGATGGTCCCTATCAGCGCTAAAAGCCAAGTGTAGCTTACATTACCCTGCCATCGAAACTGAACTAGTGATAAATTCAGTTTTGAAAGAGTTTGTGGAAAGTCAGGAAGTCAAGAACAGTCAATCTTGATAACCCACTTGTTTTCTCTGAGATAATTTATTTTGACATTTAGGAGTATGCACCAGGAATATAAACCCTGGTGAACATGCCACTGTAGACTAGTGTGACAAATAGAAGCTTCTGCCTTCCAATTTTCCATCAGCTTTGCTCCATCTCACCTTGATCCCTCCTACCGAGTGCTCTGAATGCTTTAGCAGCCGCCACAGAGACCATGCCACAATCACAACTGCTTTGGTCTGTCCCTGGCTGGAGCAGTCAATTAAAATCAGCTTAGAAGCAACCCTGGAAAAGGTTGTATTTTTGTCTATAAAATATTTCTGGTGGGACTAAGGGAAAAGACAGCTTTTAATTTTAAACAGTGTATATATATACTTGAATGATAGATCAAAACAGCCATGTGGGGAAACTGGCAGCGTGGAAGACTGGGGTGGAAATAACAATCGTATTTTAAATTCAAGTATTAATTCTGATGGAAAAACACAAACCAGGAGAGGGGATCCCTCGCTGCCAGAAATGAGGTAAAAGATGAATTTATGTAAGAGATCTTCATTTTCTAAAACTCAAACTTGCCTTAAGCAAGAGAACGTTTGCAAGATACCACATTTAGGAAAAGAGGGCGAACAGGTCAGTAATTTTAAATATACTGTCTGTGTTTAATTAGTTTCACAACGAGGATTAGTGTGAGGCACTGCAAATGGCAAGGCAAAGGGTTTTGTTTTTATTGAGCAGCTTATAAATAAGCTCAAATCAGATTTGACAGACGCTGAAAACCCACAGCCTCAATGATACATTGGGCATCTGAGACTATAAAAAGGCACACGACTTCTGATCATTCAGATGAACAGGGGCAAAGGTTCACGAGCACATTTTTGAAGCTCTTTTTCACAAAAGCTTGAGGCTACTATCACTACTTTAAAAATGGGACACAGGGAAAATTAAGTGGCATCCTGCGAGGGAAGCCTGGCAGGCCTATACTCACTAGATTTGGAAACCGGACAACTGGAAAAGCAGCATGTTTCAGAGGATGATTCCAAGCTCTGCTCGAGAAGCCACGCTGAGATGTGAACTCCAAAGGATCCATAGAGAATTCAAGATAACTCCTTGGTATGACTTACTGCATATTCTATTGGGTTCAATTTAAAATATGCTTATATCTAGGACATTAGCATTCTTCCAACTACTTTAAAAAAAATTTCTTTTTATTGATTTCAGAGAGAAAGGGAAAGGAAGAAAGAGATAGAAACATCAACGATGAGAGAGAATCATTGATCAACTGCCTCCTGCATGCCTCTTACCAGGGATCGACCTGCAACCGAGGCATGTGCCCTGACCCAAGATCAAACTGTGACCTCCTGGTTCCTAGGTTGATGCTCAACCACCAAGAAACCCTGGTCAGGCTCTTCCAACTTTATATTAGCCACCAGTTCAGGAAGAGTTCTTGGTACATATTTCTGCTAACTTAAAGTACGTAAAAGTACTTGACCTATAAAGATATAATCTAAGATCCCTTCCATTTTTATGGACAGTTGAAAAGCATAAAGTTAAAAAGTAAAGGAAAATACATCTGCATTTTTGTTTGTATGTACTGCGGCAACTAAAATATGGTCATGATTCTTTGCCACTCCTCTCATCAAGATGTGCGGAGTCTATATTTCCATCCCTTGAATTATGTTTGATCCTTGCCTTGTTTTGGCCAATGTAATGAGGTAGAAGTGAGGCTGTGTAAGCTAACCTCAGCTCCAAGAGGCTGCATTTATTCAGTCTCCTAAACCCTGAGCCACCATGTAAACAAGACCAGATTAGCTTGCTGGATGATGAGAGATACATAGTCTGGTTGCTCTCATACCCCATAGCCAACAGCCAGAAATCCTAAGAAGCAGAGTTGCTAAACAGACTGGCAGGTGGGTCTGCATTTCTCGGAGCTACCCTCTAGCACAGACATTAAAATGAACTCCTTCATAAGTAATTTAAATTCTCCCTCTTGTGATCTCATTTTTGGTTTGAGGCACAAACCTCATCCAAATTCCTCCCCCCGACCTTCTTCCAATGTTGTGCTCACTCAGGGTACTACCTCTAATGAACACTTCTCTTACATTATTTTTTTCTCAGTTATAATGCCAGTATCATAAGATGGAACACGTTAGCTTCTCCATTCTTATGATAAAAATAGTGTCAATCATTCTGTAGTTCTCTGAGTTTTCTTTCTACCTGTTTCCACAAAGCCTTCTACAGCTCTTCCTGAATTTACTATACTCTGACTCTGATTCATTCTTGCTAACCTTGATGTTCTTTCTCCTTTGGTAATACTGATCTGATCAATACTTCTCACAAAGGAAATGAGGAAAATTGGACATATACTTGCAAAACAACAACAAAAACTAGACCACCTCTTTACACCATATATAACAATACACTCAAAATGGATTAAAGACTTAAATGTAAGACTCAAAAACCATAAAAATCCTAAAAGAAAACATAGGTAGCAAAATGTCTGACATTTCTTTTAGCAATATTTTTTCTGATACATCTCCTTGGGCAAGAGAAACAAAAAGAAAATATAAACAAATGGGACTACATCAAAGTAAAAAGAAAACCATCAAACATATTGAGACAACCTACTAAATGGGAGAACATATTCAGTAATGATACATCTGATAAGGGCTTAATAGCCAAAATTTATAAAGAACTTATACTACTCAAAACCAGGAAGACAAACAACTCAATTAAAAACTGGGCAAAGGACCTAAATAGACACTTCTCCAAAGAGGACATACAGAACGCCAAAACACATGCTCAATGTTACTAATTGTCAGAGAAATGAAAATTAACGCCACAATGAGGTATCACCTCACCCCTGTCAGAATGGCTATAATCAATAAATCCACAAATGACAAGTGTTGGTGAGGATGTGGAGGAAAGGAAACCCTCAGGCACCGTTGGTGCAAATGCAGACTGGTGCAGCCACTATGGAGAACAGTATGGAGTTCCCTCAGAAAATGAAAAATAGAACTGCTTTATGACTTAGCAATTACACTTCTGGGAATTTATCAGAAGAAACCCAAAACACTAATTAAAAAAATACATGCACCCCTATGTTCATTGTAGCCTTATTTGCAATAGCCAAACTATGGAAGCAACGCAAGTGCCCTTCAATAGAAGACTGGATAAAAAATTGGTGGTACATGTAAGCAGTTGAATATTACTCAGCTATAAAAAGAATGAAATCTTACCATTTGGACAGCATATATGGGCTTAGAGGGAATTATGCCAAGTGAAACAGACAGAGAAATACACATACTGTATGATATCAGTTATATATGGAATCTAAAAAACAAAATACATGGACAAATAAAATTGAAACAGACTCATAGATGCAGAGAGAGAACTGGTGGTTGCCAGAGGGTGGGGGGTTGGGGGATGGCTGGGTGAAAAAGGTGAAGTGATTAAGAAGTGCAAATTGATAGTTACAGAATAGTCATGGAGATGTAAAGCACAGCATAGGGAATACAGTGAATAATATTGTAATAACTTTGTTTGGTGTCAGCTGGGCATTAGATTTATTGGGGTGATCACTTAGTAAGTTATATAATGTCTATTCACTGGTTTATACACTTGAAACTAATATGATAGTGTATGTCAATTTTTAAATTCAATAAAAGAGCAAATTATAAACTAATCTCACAGTTACGGATAACAAAATAAAGATCTAGCAAGTAAAAAAAATGAAAGAAATGTTGTTCTATTTTCACACTTCATAATTGAAAGATAAAATATAGTATGGTAAAAATAAAAGATAGAACTCCCTGCCCCCAAAACAGAGTGTGTTAATGAGAGATTTTAACTGCTGGGCTCTCTATATAACTGCCGACATCTCTGCTTAGGCACTGACCAACCTGCCACATGCATGCCCTCGGAAACATGAAGACAGAGTCGCTCATCATTCCCGCGTGGAGCTAGAAGGCAGATCAGCACATTGTTCTCTGGGTATGCAGTAATGTGTATCTCAAGAGAAGGGAAGACTGTGTATAAACAGTCAAAGACAAAAATATCCTGTTTTCCCTATTCTGAAACACCACGGGTGGTTCATTTTTTGGGAGGGAGTGTTCTTCTTGCACTGGTGAAAAGTCACATTAGTAGGCAGCGCTCAGAAAATGTGCTCTCCAGGGAAGCTTTCACAGAATAGGCCATCTTCCTTAGTCAGCAAATATACCCTAGTGTCCTGTTTGTATCAGGCACTGCTCTAGGCTCTGAGAGTATCATTATGAACAAGACAGATAGAGCTTCAGTGATGCTTTCAGTTCTAGTCTGGGGAGAGAAATATAATAGTGAAAACCAAAGAGACAAAAGAAAAGAAAAAGAAAAACACCAAGTAGTAGTAACTGCTGGAGAAATAGGGTGATTAAATGTAAGAAGCATGTAGACAGGTGCTATGCCGCACTGGCTTCTACTCTATGTTCTCACAGCACTGTGCACCTCTCTCACGTAGCACGTGTCACAGCTGTGTCTTCACACTTACAAGTATCACTGTTTGGTCTCTCTCTCAATAGTCAGGCCTCTAATAGTGCAGGAAATCAATTTATTTCGTTCAATACTATATCCCTAGTACCTGTCACAGGACTTAGTGTATAAAAGGTATAAAATATTTTAATAATATTTAAAACCACTTAAGTCATTTTCTTAGGTATTATAATTTAAACTTTCATATTTTTATATCATGACTTTGGGAAGGTTACTTAACTTTGTATCTCAATTAAAAAAACACATCTGTAAATCATGGGGTTGATTTAGTAAATCTCTAAGGTCTCTTATACATTTAAAAACCTAAAAGAAGGTGAAGAGATTAGCCAGTGAACATATGTGCATAGCCCACGGACACGGACAACAGTGTGGTGAAGGCCAAGGGATAGGGAGGCTGGGGCTGGGGCTGGGTAGAGGTGGGCAAAGGCAGCGTGGAGGATGGGAGACACCTGTAATAGTGTCAACAATAAAAATTAAAAAAAAAATCTATGGCTCTTTACTTTGGATATTTCTTTTTGTGTTTTTTTTTTAAAATATATTTTATTGATTTTTTACAGAGAGGAAGGGAGAGGGATAGAGAGTTAGAAACATCGATGGGAGAGAAACATCGATCAGCTGCCTCTTGCGCACCTCCTACTGGGGACATGCCCGCAACCAAGGTACATGCCATTGGCCAGAATCGAACCTGGGACCTTTCAGTCCGCAGGCTGACGCTCTAGCCACTGAGCCAAACCGGTTAGGGCAACTTTGGATATTTCTGATCCATCCCACCTCTTCTATTAATTCCAACAATTCCTACTGTTTTACTTCCAGTTATTAGGCATTACTTGTGATAGTTACAGGATAGAGTGTTTCTCAATATTAATTTGAAAGGCTGTTTTCCTAGCCACTGGGAGAACAGAGCTGGAAAGACAAGTGCTCATTCGCCAATGCAATTTCAGATGGAAACTTCATCTGATCTTATTTATGCTTCATTTCTAGGGGCAGTGTGCACATTTTTAAAGATATAAAGCATCACATATACTTGGCCACTTCTGAAAAAAGGTGAGAGATCAAAGCCTAAAACTCAGAGCTACTGAAACCTCTCCAGGACTATCCTAAGAAAAGGCAGTCATTGCAGGGACCACTTCCTATTTTAGGACACAGAACTGAAGAGCCTGAAGTGTCGTCTAGAAGAGCTGTTCTAAAAGGAACACAAATACAAGAATAACAGCAGTGCCCGCTCACTGATGCTCAGACACAAGTGCGAGCAAAAAGCCAGCGGCACAGCCAGGACCTTGTTCAAATGGTTACACACATGGGCCTTCGAGCATTCCCTAAATGAGCCTTCCCTGTGCACTCAATGTTGAAAGCTCTCTCACAGCTACAATGCCCAGGATCTCAACAGCAAATGCCATCTTTGAGAGGGAACACAGACTCTAAAGTCCCTTTAAAGTTGTTATTAGAATATTTTTCCTATGACAAGACTGGAGGAAGGGGTGTAAACCAACTCTCTCTTCTTAGATAAAGTTTCCTTTGAAGAGTCGCAGGAAGCCAGGTGTGCAGGGCTGTTAGACAGCATGTCACACCTGAGGCAGTGATGTAATGCTCTGACCCTTCCTGTCAGTCCAGTGCACTGGGAAAATTCCTTTCTCCACACACTGGCCATTGATCTCTTGAACATCCTTTATGGCACCTTCCTCTCATTTGGTAAGGCCTGGGAGCAACAGCAAACCTAGCAAGGATAGCGGGAAGAGAGAGAAGCATTAGACTCCCATTCAGGAGTGTAGTTTTCTGAGCCAGCAGCCTCTCAGGGCTGCCCAGGTTATTTTTCCTGTTAGGTTGTTAGGAATAAGAAAAAGCAATAAATAGTACAGAATCAACATGGGCTTATTAGTTCCTGGCAACAAGGGTCTCAAAGGATGAAAACTAATAAGTAGTCCTTGAATACTTATTCAGTATCAAACACCACTCGGAGAACTTTGTTGGATATTCCCTGTAAGATAAATATTCTACCCGTGTTTTGCAGACAAGGAAACCAGATAATAGAGTGCTGAGGTTCACAATGGGAATCAGCCTCAAAGCCATCTCAAGTCTGAGATGTAAGCCTGTGCTTTGTCTTCCACTCCATGCTATAAAAAAAAATAAAATAAAATGAAAAAGTTGATTTCTCCTGTGTGAACCTACTGGAACTTCATGGAGGAAAATGGCTCCAGGGCACTTCAAACTCTGTCCAGATATCTCATTACCTTATAATCATGTTTTAGAAAGGTAATAATCAGAGTGAATGTGGTCAGTTCACAGAAATTGCTCTTTCAGTCATTCATTTATTTATTTATTCAACAAATATTTGCTATCCCTTTCCCCAAGGAGCTTGAGAGCTACTAGAAATGAGGGAGATTGATAATTATAGTGCAACCAACGTCATTTAACGAGATAACATGTAAAGGACTTCCACATTAATTTCTCAGTGAAGTGAAGTTACCCTACCTTGTTAAACATGGGAAAGAATGATGCCATAGAGATATACATGATTTTGAGGGGTGCATAGGAGATAGAGATAATATGATTTCTAGGTAAGTCATGTTATATAAAGGTAGTATTTGAGTCACATCTTACAGAATAATTATTTATCAGTAGGAGCAGGCTGAGTATAACAACAACAAAAGTGAAAATTGAAAGAATAAAGGCATGAAGCATGAAAGGGTCAGCATGCAGGAGTGTGGATTGAGTGTGGGGGACTGACAGGAAACTATTACACATCTTACTTCACAAAGTGGATAGATGTTATTTACATTAATTTGAGCTTCCTGGGTCACATATAATATATACCACAAAATATCAAGTTGTCTCTAGATTTTTTGGAACCTAAATTATTGTTTTAATCTAAATTAAATTATAAGAATAATGTTAGTTTAATAAAGATAGGACAGTGCTTTTAACAGTGCAATAACATATTCAATATGTTATCCATTGAGGTAAGTTCCAACTGCAGTATACACATGCAGTTGTATATACATTCAATATTACTATACTGAATACTATTTTGTATTACTTTTTTAGAAGATTTACTAAAATATATCATGCAAGGTTTTTATCTAGTACTAAAGGCCCAGTGCACAAAATTCATGCAGGGGGGAGGAGGGTCCCTCAGCCTGGACTGTGCCCTCTCACCGTCTAGGAGCCCTCGGGGAACATCCTTAGCGCTGCCACAGAGGTGGGAAAGGCTCCTGCCCCTGAGGCTGCACTCGCCAGCCGTGAGCCTAGCTTCTGGCTGAGCAGCACTTCCCCTGTGGGAGCACACTGACCACCAGGGGGCAGCTCCTGCATTGAACATCTGCCCTCTGGGGTCAGTGCGCATCATAGTGACTGGTCATTCCACCACTATGCTGAAATCGGCTCTCTGACATCCCCCGAGGGTGCAGATTGCGAGAGGGTGCAGGCCAGGCTGAGGAATCCCAACAGTGCATGATCAGGGGTGGGGAGGGACATGGGAGGTTGGCCAGCCGGGGAGGAACCTTGGGAGGGCTCCAGGGCATGTCCAACCCATCTTGCTTAGTCCCGATTGGCCAGACCCCAGCAGCAAGCTAACCTACTGGTCAGAGCTTCTGCCCCCTAGTGGTCAGTACATGTCATAGTGACTGGTCAACCAGTCCACTGTCTTCTCCCTGGTGGTGAATGTCATAGTGAGCAGTTGAATGGCCTTAGCATATCATTAGCATATTATTCTTTGATTGGTTTAATAGCCAACTGGATGACTGGACACTTAGCATATTAGTCTTTTATTATATAGGATATAGAGTATATATCTAGTAGAGAACAAAATACATATGTATAATAAAATATTGCAAGATATAAATGATCCTTGCCATGAATCTGGGATATAAATGGGAAAACAACCCTCTCCTACTTAGTGATAGAAGGCAAAAAAACCCCAAAAACACACCCTCTTAAATACATGATATTTTATATAGAACTTGATGTAACATATTTATAGTGAGGGCTTTGAAATTAATTTGAAAACAATTTGTCCTTAGTCCTTGAATTTTTAACAGTCTGATTCAAGAAAATCTTGGTTATAAAATTTTACCATTAGCAATACATTTTAAAATAGGGCTTCCTTAAAAATAGGCTTCTTTCTTCTCTGAGTTTATGATAATAGAAGAATATACTTTAAATAAATTATGGCAAAATCTAAGTCCTGAAAAGTAACTATTTAGGTCGAACAATTTCAGCATCTAGGACAGCAATCTCCCTTTGAATGCCAGAACTGGTTTTTGGTGATTTGCTCAGAGCCTAAACTTTGTACATATTAAGAACTTAGAAATACATTCATCAGCTGAACAAATATGAATTCCTAGGACTGAATGAGTTGAATTCCTAGGGGGTTAATGTAAAGTATTAATTAAAAAATCCTACAGAATAAAGTTACAGTTCCAAATTCATTATCAGTGAATCCATCGGAACCTGTTTTGGAATTCCAGCATTCATGCATTAGAAATTGTCTGTATAAAATGCAGCCCTGTGTTGGCTCAGGGAATTAGAGACCCACTGTTGAAAAGGCTGAGGTTATGGGTTCAAACTACATGCAAATTGTTTCATATTAGATTCTTTACAAACTACAGACACTAGCTGGTCTCATTTTCAAAAGGGAAATTAGAAAGACTTTGGATAACTTTACTTAAAAAGATTGAATTCTTTACTGAAAAAAAATGAAGTAGTTAAAAAGCAGAGTCTAGACCTTGACTGCCTAGATTGAATTATAACTTTACTAATTAATGCATATGTCACCTTTGGCAGGTTTGTAAATTATAATTCTCCATTTCTTCATTTTAAAAATGAGCTTAGTAATAATATTAATAATGATAAAAATAGTAATTCTAATATATGATTTATAAGGGTGTGGTGATGATTTAATAAAATATCTGAGTAAAGTACTTGGCACTGTGGGTGCCATAGCATAAACACTCAATGAATAATTTTTATTGACTTTTTATAATACCTTTATATATACATTACAATACTTTTTTAAAAATATATTTTATTGATTCTTTACAGAGAGGAAGGGAGAGGGTTAGAGAGTTAGAAACATCGATGAGAGAGAAACATCGATCAGCTGCCTCCTGCACACTCCCCAATGGGGATGTGCAACCAAGGTACATGCCCTTGACTGGAATCGAACCTGGGACCCTTGAGTCTGCAGGCTGATGCTCTATCCACTGAGCCAAACCAGTTAGGGCAATACTTTTTATGTCTGATATCTAATTCTTCCCATTGATGTATAGTGTAGCTCACTATTCTTGGCAAACTGTATAATTTGATTAATTAAAGGTCTAAAATATATTTATCAATCTGTATTTAGTAAAATCTAAAAACAATCACCTCTATTACTTTTACCCTTAGAAATATGGATAAATTACTTGTGGAAAACAAACAAAATACCTTCCAAGTTTCTAGTCAAATAAGAAACAATCTAACCTCCATTTATTTTACAGATCAGACAACAGGTTAAAACACTCTTTTCATATATATATGGTCCAATATAAATATAATGGAGATGATAGGGTCACAGTGGAAAAAATAAAAAGTGCGGCTTAATTTTGAAAGCTTTGGACCATACTTAAATTTACTTGGGAGTGATTCCTTAAAAGGTAATATGGCAAGTGAAATAAATTTCCCCTAAAACAAACTGCTAAGAAGTAGGATTGATGCTAATGGAACTGCGGATGGAACCAAATAGACTATAAAATCCTAGACTACTATACCAAGCTCAAAAAAGATGTGGAAAACCAATCTAAGGTAATTCAGTTCATCACAAGAACACTGTGTGCAATTGGAGGTACTGAGAATAATACCTTAAAGCCTGTCACAACAGATGAGAATGGTCTCTCTTTTATCTTTTTATTCTGAGGCAAGTTCTTTGTGGAACTTTATTTGCATAGCTAACAATCTGGATGAGAGAGCTCTTGTGCAGACTTATGCAATGTTATTGTTGCCAGGGAAACAGGGTCTTAATTTCTAGTGGCTGCATGCCAACGAATACAGGCTACCAAGAAGGAAAAAACTTGGTAACAATGACTTTGTTGGAGATTTTCATTGTTAAAGGGTCCCTTTGGGGGGTCCATTATTTAAAGTAGAACTGTAAATCCCCTCTCTGTCTTCAGTCCATTGGATCCAAATGGCTATGCAAATAGCAGTTTGACTTTCAGTTGATGCAGCAATATGGTGATTATCATTCACAACTTTAGTTTCAAAATGAAAACAAATACAAAAATCCACAACCTAATAATGAGATGGTAGGTCCTTGTTCAATTCCAAAGGAAACAACACATAATTATCCTTCTGACAGCTCAAACCAACTTACCGGGAAAATCCTACTGTTTCAATTTACAGGGTTCTTCTTGCCCAGACCAGAGAGCTTTATGTTTGTACTTTTGTGAGGCACTGCTTAATGGCTCACAATGATAAGTATTTTATGTGAAACAGAAGAAAAAGTAAAAAGCAAACCTGCCTAGATTAAAAATAAAAACCACAACACACACACTTGATATCATCATACTAAAAAAAAAATGGTTCTTTAGCAATTTATTTAGAATTTATCATTTTCAACTTCATTTTCTGTGTTAGTTTTCTCAAAATTATGCTTTATATACATTAATAGATGCTTTTTGGGTCCACTTGATAAAATATAGACTGTAAAGTCTTGGGGAAAAGTTCTGTAAAATAAACTAGAAAGAAATAAGAATAAAGGTGAAGAAAAATGGAGAAAAATGCTAGGCAGACAGTGTGTATATTCTACCTCTCAGTAGGAAGGCTTTTCTGCTAGCAGCATATAGACTTTGACAAATTGACTTAGTTGTAACTAAACTGAAAGTAGCTTTTAAAGATTGGTGTGTCACTTGTTTTATTTCACCCACATAATAGAGGCAAAACCCGAAATGCTCTTTTAGGACTTTTGTTCTTTCCCTACTCTTACAAAAGAATTTAACCTACTCAAAGGTCAAATTCTTTATCTTTGATTATCTTTAATTCTTTCTGCATTTTTTTCTTGGTCTTGGTAGTACTCCCATGGAACCTTCTGGAAAACAAAAGGACCTAGTTCTTTTGTGCTTGGAGCTTCTATAGCCAGTAGATAGGAAATCTAAATGAAATCAGCTGGGCTTTTTGGCAGAGAGCCACAAAAGACAATAAGACAATAGAGTCTAAAACACATATCCCTTATAAGAATGTTCCTCAGAGACATACGCAAAAATTTATGAAATATATCTTTGAGAAAATTGTATTACTTAAGGAAAATAAAAAAACCTCTTCTAAGTCCAGTGAATAAAAAAAAAACTGGGCACTTAAGCATAGAATATGAATCAATGAAAATAAGCATCAAGAATTCAGAACTGCTGAATTATAAATACAGCCTTTGCGCTATTAAAAATAAATATTTTGAAAATATGCAATATTCAATGCTCTTTCAAATTCCTAGGAATTGAAAAATTCACAACATTGCCAAAAATAAATGCCATCATCTTCATTTTATAGATGGCAGAGGATAAGCTCACAAATGAACTGACCTGCCTGGAAAAAATCAGAGCTTGGAGAGGACAGATTTCCTGGCTTTTATAAAACTAGCAAAAGACACTTCTCTTTACTTAATTTTATAATCGCAATATTGTCAGGTGCTTTGAGATAGCATACAATCTTTTCTTAAAATATATATTTTATTGATTTTTTTACAGAGAGGAAGGGAGAAGGATAGAGAGTTAGAAACATCGATCAGCTGCCTCCTGCACACCCCCCACTGCGGATGTGCCCACAGCCAAGGTACAGCCCTTGACCGGAATCAAACCTGGGACCCTTGAGTCCGCAGGCCAACGCTCTATCCATTGAGCCAAACCAGTTAGGGCCATACAAACAATATTAACACAAAATACTCAGTAGGGTGTTTTCTTCCGCTTTAGGGATTGATAACTAGTTTGTAAACCTATTTAAGATTAATTTTTTGGAAAAATAAGCATAAACTAGATTATATTATTAGTAATACCATCATTTTTTAGTATTATTGAAATGTGTAAAGAATTCATAGTGAGATAAAACTCCATATATAAAAACACAAGAATTAGGAGAAGGAAAACAAGAGTTGTGTCTACCATGTGCCAGATAAATACCAAATCTCACCAAAATTCACCTATCATAGAGTTGATTTCAGCACTGCCATTCTGTATATGAGAAAACATCGAATCAGAAAGCTTTTCCAACCTGTCCAGGATCACACAGGTCCAGGCAGAATGAGAACCAGATATGCTTGTCTCCTAATCCCCATAGGACACCACAGAAGAGAGGCTGGTTTCGATGGGAGTCATGCTGTGCAATCATCCCTCGTGGACTTCTTCTGGGAGTAAAAACCAAACCATCCCAAAACGATGCTGACTTAGCCTTTTCTTTGACTTTGACTTCCACGTCCACACTACCATCACAGTATTAAGAAAACCAGTTATGTTTTGTAATTTATGTAGCCTATTTCATGTACTTTTGAGAGTTCTAGTACATTTCTAACTATTATAACTCTTTAGTTCTATGTAATTTGTTGCTAAGGGGGTGTATAGAATACATTCTTACTTACTGGTGCCTATTGTTTTGATGCTAAGATTAGTATATATTCTGCATGCACACACATACACAAACAGGCATATAAATAATGTATTTTCTATTCTTTAAGTGTTTAAGTGTTTTTCTTTTAAATCTTTGGGCTAAATTCTCTACATTTAAAAATACTGTATGACTTGGCAGTATTCTTGTTCTTGTGCTCATCTACTTCTTTTTGGGGACCAAGTTTGAACTAAATAGTTGAAGATGCTTGAATAATGCTGAATAGAGTAAATGGGCCACTTCAGAGGCCCCAGGATTTTTATTAATTTTTAAAATTTTATTTTTAACGATAATTTACATTCAATATTATTTTGTATTAGTTTCAGGAGTACAGCATAGTGGTTAGACAATCATAAATGTTACAAAGTGGTCCCCCAATGTTTCCAGTATCCACCTGGCACCACATATAGTTATTACAATATTACTGACTGTATTCTCTATGCTGTACTTTACAGCCCAGGACTATTTACCGTGTAACTACCAATCTGTACTTCTCAAACCCTTTAATCTTTTCCAACCATCTCCCCAAACCCTCTCCCATGTGTCAATCATCAGTCTGTTCTCTGCATCTATGAGTCTGTTTCAATTTTCTTTGTTCATTTATTTTGTTCTTTAGATTCCACATATAAGTGATATCATATGGCATTTGTCATCTTTTGACTTATTTCACTTAGCAAAATACCCTCCAGGTCCATCCATGCTGCTGCAAATGGTCAGATTTTATTATTTTTATGGCTAAATGATATTCCGCTGTATATATTTTTTAATTAACTTGTCTATTGGTGGGCACTTGGATTGCCTCCATATCTTGGCTATTGTAAGTAATGAAATGCCAGGGGTTAAAAATAAAGAGAGAATCTTAAAAGCAGCAGAGAAAAGCAGTTAATTACCTACAAAGGAGCGCCCATACAACTGTCAGCTGATTTCTCAACAGAAACTTTGCACATCAGAAGGGAGTGGCAAAAAATATTCAAAGTGATGATAGTCAAGACCTACAACCAAAATTACACTACCCAGCAAAGCTCTCATTTAGAACTGAAGGTAAGATAAAGAGCTTCACAAATAAGAAAAAGCTAAAGGAGTTAATAAAAACCAGTATTATATGAAATGTTGAAGGGTATTAGTGAAGGAGGAGGAGGAGGAGGGGGAGGAAGAGGTAAAAATATGAACAATAAAATGGCAATAAATACATATTTATCAACAATTGAATCTAAAATTCAAAATAAACGAACAAGAAATCTAATGAACAACACAAAATTATGAATAAAACAGAATCAGAGGCATGGAAGCATGGAACAGATTGAGGAACCTCAGAGGAAAGTGGGGAGGTGGCAGGAAGAGATTAACCAAAGATCTTACTTATGGACACAGACAGTAGGGTGGTGGAGGAATGGGGTGGGAACTGGGTGGAGGGGATCAATGGCGGGGGTGGGGGGACATCTGTAATGCTCTCAACATAAAAAAAAGTAAATAAATAAAGCTGCAATAAACATAGGGGTTCATATTTCCTTTCAAATTAGTGTTTTAGGTTTCTTTACATATGCTAGTATACCCTGAAGTGGAATCAATGAGTCACAAGGGCAGTTCCAGTTTTAATTTTTTGAGGAATCTTCATATTCTTCTTCATAGTGGCTGCTCTAATCTGCATTCCCACTAATAGTACATGAGGATTCAATTTTCTCTATATCCTTGCCAACACTAGGAGTTAATAATAAAAGTTTATAAAGAACCCATACAACACAACAATAAATAAAACAAAACAAAGCAAAAAAAAAACCCACAGCACTAAGCAATACAAATAGAAAATGGCAAGAGGACCCAGGCTTTTTAAAAATAAAACTAAGAACAGTAATATTTCTTCTAGCTTCAATGAGGTGATCTCCTAGAATCATATTCAGATTTCAAAAAGAAAATCAATTTAATTTAAAAAATATGGAGAAAGTAACACCTATAGACTTAGATTTATATTGCAGCATTATTCTCAATAGTCAAGATATGGAAACAACCTAAGTGTCATCAATAGATAAATGCATAAAGAAGATGTGGAAAAGAATGGAATAGTATTCACAATGGAATATTATTTAGTTATGAGAAAAAAGGAAATATTGCACACATATGTAAAATCTAAAAAAATATCAAACTCATGAAAACAGAGTAGCAAAGTCATTGGCAGGGACAGGAGAAATGGAGAGGCTGGTGAACAAGACAAATTTTTAGCTATAAGATTTGAGGATCTAAGGTAAAATATAATGACTGTAGTTGATGCCATTGTATTGTATAACTGAAATTTGCTAAGAGATTGCATCATAAATGTTCTCACCAAAAGCAGAAAAATATGAATATGTGAACTGATGAATGTGTTAACTAGAGGAAAGGGATCCTTTCACAATGTACAGGTATACCAAATCAGCACATGGTACACTTTAAGTATCTTATAGTTTTACTCATCAATTATAACTCAACTAGAAGCCCGGTGCATGAAATTCAAGCCCGGACTGCACCCTCTCCAATCTGGGACCCCACAGGGGAAGTCTGCCAGTTTAGGCCAATCCCTGTGGGATGGGTCTAAATCTGGGACAACTAGCTCCTAACCACTCGCCTGCCTGACTGCCTGATTACCCCTAACCCCTCTGCCTGCTGGCCTGATCAACCCTATCTTGCCCCCCTGTTGGCCTGATCACCCCTAATTGCCCTCCCCTGCCAGCCTGATCTTGCCCCAACTGCCCTCCCCTGCTGGCCTGATCACCCCTAACTGCCTCTGCCTTGGCCCCCACTACCATGGATTTTTCCGGGAGGAAGTCGGACATCTGGAAGATGGCTGGTCAACCTGGTCTAATTAGCATATTACTCTTTTATTAGTATAGATAGATTATATAGGAGAGGATTGCTTAAATGGGGTGGGGGGGAGCCTTTTTCAGGAGGAGGAGATGCTCTTGGCAGACAAAAACACATAATCCCTATATCTAGACTGATAGACAGCCATGTGTACTATACTGCCAAACTGGTCATTAAAAAATTGAATCACTTTCTTATACCTTACACCAAACAGCTGTTGCCCTTAAAACCACTCCTCAGCCCCCACCTTAGGTTCTGCCTTGAGTGTTAACCCAGTGTAGGTTCTGATTGGTCAGTTTCTATGCCAGTCAGCATCAAAAGCTCCACCTCCTAGACAGCCACTGGCTCCTTGCAATTCACCCAGATTTGGTTCTGATTGGTTGGTTTCTATGCCAGGCAGTGTCAAAAGCTCCGCCTCCTAGGCAGCCATTGGCTCCTTGCAATTCACCCAGATTTGGTTCTGATTTGTCTATTTCTATGCCAGTCAGCATCTCTGGGCCTATTTCCAGGCCTGATCATAGAGGCGGGGCTGATCAGCAGTCACCCCAGGCTGCTGGTGAGTGGGCTGAACTGCTGACCTCTGGGAGAGAGAGAGAGAGGCTTGGCTGCTGGCGAGGCTGGAGAGAGAGGCAGGGCTGCCGCTGCTGATCAGCCCTGCCTCTCTCTCTGAGAGGTCAGCAGTTCAGTCCACTTACCTGATGCGCTCACAGTCTGGTGTTTGGTCGAGCCTTTGGTCATTTTAGAGATTATGACCCTGGCTCTTTTTATATATAGATAATGTTGGGTGGAGGGAAACCCAGTTTGATTTCCTTGACTATTTGAAATGAGCAGACAATCTGGATTTAATTCCAGGATTGGTTCCACAAATCTACCTGGTCTGCAATGTCTTCTTCCTCTCCCTCTCCCTTTTCTCAGCTTCAGGTACATCCTTCCCAGAGCTGCATTCTCAGGAATGAAGGATAACTTTTCCAAATAGTGGCACAGAGTACGATGCCCAGCACATATCTGGCACTCAAAATGCTCTTGTACTTGGTCTTCTGATTAAATGTGAGCCCTTTAATAAAAGGACACTAACCTTTGATTCTCAAAAATGACATTTAAACAAAATTTCAATTCTTGGAATGGAAAAATCACAGTAATGTTATAGGATATCTTATGGGAGAGTTCCTGGCTGACTGTTTGGGGGAGTAGATATACAATCGCCACTATGATGGAGATGGCATTCATAGTTGGCTTAAGACATAGACATAAAGACATGTAGCATTATTCCTTGAAAAATTGCTTGGTAATAGTTTTAAGAATCCCATAGGACTTAGCAGTCATTACCTTGGTCACAATAGGCAGTTCTAACCCCATCTGGATTCTAGAAATCTGATTCCACCTTTTCACTCTATGAATTATGTTCGAAGTTAATCTCTTAAAATTATGCACTCGAGTTTAGAAATACTAAGACAGACTTTGGGAAAACTCGTTTACTCCTTTTCATAGGAACAGAAGATGCACTTCAATTGTTTACCATCGCTGGCAATCTAAAAATCAAACAGGTGCAAAGAAAGCAAGCTTTTCTTGAGCACAGACATATTACATTTATAATGGTGCATATCATACCATCTGCACGCTCCTATTAAAAGACAAGAAGAAAGGACCTCAGGGACAAACTATATTTATCTTGTTCTTTCTTTCCTTTTCTTTTTCCTGGATAATTTTACACACATGGTCCAGGTATCATTTTTTATTTACCTCTGACTGAACAGCTGAACCTTCTTTCCCCTAGTGAGCTAAAATACTGGCCTCATTGGTAAAACCCCATTGGCTATCTGAGAAATGGGATCACTGCGGAGACAGCTGCTAACCCTCATTAGCAATATGCTGGGACTCAGACCAGCTGTTAGGAGGTGGAGCCAAGGCAGGGGAATAAAAAGACAGGAACAAAAGGAAGCTCATGCCTTTCTTCTGTGGTACTTCTCATTCAGTTCAACAATCTGTAGTGAATAAATATAAGTAATTCCAGCAATACTATACAGGTGGTGACATGCCGTGTCATAAAACAGAAGACTGTGTATTATTCACACTAAACCTATAGGAGGAGATCAATGCCCAATAAAAAGAAGGTCGGCAGCCATAGTCTCCAGAATGCCATTTCGAATCTTAGCGTCAGAGGGAATTGTGCTTCCGGTAGAGCATCCAGAATTTGGAATCAGGAAACACAGTCAAGCCCATATATATTCTTCAACAAAAACACTGGAGGGAGTAAGAACAGTGTGTGTGCACGGGGGCTATTTAGCTATTTAAGCTTCTAGATACCAGAGGGAAGCTGGGGCAATACATTTCTTAAGACCTTTCAAAAGCCCAAGAAGCATGACAGTCGTTGGTTTAAAGGGAATGAAGGGGCATGCAGATTCTTCCACGATGAAAGATTAACTGTTGATCTGAAATATCTATTTATTTATGTCAGCAGTATATAGGTATTTGTTTCTGAGGGTACTCCACACAGAATACAGAAAGGTAACATACATGAAAACTTCCGTTAGCACATTTACTTGTTGAGTAGTTTAGTGGCACTCTGGACGTAGAGTGTGGTGGAAATGTCTGCCCTGATGCTGAACCCGGGTTGTGACGGTTCCCTTATGAAGCCAAATTAGACCCAAGCTTATAAAAATGTGCTGGTGATCGCAGGGCTTTCTCAGAGTCTCATCCCTGGGACAGAAGAGGTTTTAGTTCCAGATCATTAAGGTGCACTTAGATTTCCAAGCCCAGAACTCAGGGGAAATAAGAAAAGAAAGATGGGGGAAGAAATTGAGTGACCTTCTTTTCTTTCTTTCTTTTCTTTTATTTTTTTGTAGAAACGAAGAGTGTGGGCTAAACCTATGAAACTAAATGGCAACATTAATGAAAGACTATAATACTGCCTAAGGCTGATCAATCACGGAGAACAGAGCAGTTACTTCCAAATCCGATTCCAAAGGTTCAGTTTTACATCCCCAAATGTCTCTAATTGCCAGAATACTTATTCCATCATTTGTGATAAACACTCTCTAGTGAAAAGTAAGTACCCACCAAATTGCACCTGTACTCCATACTGACAGGATCTCAAATTCAAATTATTCAAATTCATCTTAGCCTGCCTGACTTAAATGAAGAGTCTTAAATACTAAGCAGCTCAATAATGTCAGAAAGAAAAATTCTGATGAAAGGCTAGAAAATGTCTCTCCTCTGAAACAGGCTGTGATGTTAATTTCTCCATGTTGTTTTTGTAGGCAACGTATGTGATATTTTCATAGTTGGTGCTGAAGTTTAGCAGTGAGTTAGAATAAAAAATTATTTCCTCAGATTTAAAAATCCAGTAACCTCTTTTCTATGGGCTGGGCTACCATAAAAATATGAAACCTACAATAACTACTGACTAATCCCATTTGTTAGGATATTTGAGGGAGGTCTCATCAGAAGGATATAGACAAAAATGATGGCCATAAGGGGAACAAAAAGGCATCTGGCTGATCACCGAGGCTGAGACAATGCAGTGAGAGTTGCATATGGGCTCTACCATCACGTAGTGAATTTCTCTGACTGAAGTTGATGTCTCTGTCCCTTTATTACCACATCCATGTGAAAATGCTGCATGATATTCCCTACTATGAATTAAATGACAAATATAAACTAGGTTTGACAAATGACAGGCTAGTGGGCAGAGATTACGTTCACTTTGGGCTACCCTGCGGGTGCCTCAAAGAAATAGACAGTCACACAATTAGAGGCTCCAATTTGCAGAAACTGGCCATGTGTTAACAAGACAGAGCTAGAGCAAACAAACATCAACTCTAAATATAAGTGACAAACCAAAACTATGGTAGTGGCACTCTGTGTTTTAAGGTGTTAAAATTGTTCAGATGGTTAATATATTTTCATCTGGAGAAGCTCAGTGGTGAGCAGTAAGATTATTACTCTCTTTATAGAAGGCATACTCTACACTTTGATTTGTCCTTCGGGAAGGTATTACAAGAAAAAAATAAGTATGTGCTTAGCATTTGCTATTAATGAAGAACCGTGTTAGACACTTCGTATGCATCATTTATATTAATCTTCACAATCTTAAAATGAGCTATTTTAAAGACGAGGAAATTGAGAGTCACAGAAGTTCCTTCAGTATCAGGTGGATGAAATTAAAGTGAAGCTCAGGAAGTTCTGATTGTAACCACAAAGATGGCCACTAGCAATTCCTTCTTGCACTGTAAGTACGTGCCACTGCTCCCATCTAGGAGCGGAAACTAATGTTCCTTCTCTTGAATTTGAGATAGTTCTGTGACAGCTTTGGCCAATGGAATATAGCATAAGCAATGTTCTGAGACTTTGAAGCCCAGGCCGTAAGGAGCCTGACAATGTTTGTTTTCGCTCTTGTAAGACAGTGACTATGGGAAGTAAAATTATACCATTGAAGAGAGCCCATGGAGAATGGAGTTAGCACCAGACCCTTTCAAGCTGCCACAGCCAACACTGCACGAAGCATATATGAGCCATTCCCATTAAGCCCTGCCCAAACTGCCAATCATGGGCAAAAAAGAAGAAAAGAAAAATGACATTTTGTTCTAAACTACTAAGTTTTAACGAGTCTTGTTATACAACCATAGATAACTGAAAAAGATTACAAAACTCTGGCTATTTCTATTGCATGCCATTGGTGTCCTTGACTAGCCATACTTCCTTAACTATTAATTTGGTAAGGAAATATTTGGCTGAGTCAGCATGTGTCAGTGGAAAAGAATAGTTGGAAGGGTTCTTGTTATTTCAATCAGAAGTGCATTGAGCAATTATTTACACAGTGCCTGCGCTATTTTAAGGCATTTATCCTCACAACAGCCCAGTGAAGTAGGTATTATGTTCAATCTCTACTTTACAGGTCATGAAAGGGCGGCACAGAGATGATAAGCACTTGGCTGCTAGACAGTTGCAGTTCCACAATCAATACCGGGCAGTCAGATTCCAGAGACTCACCTTCAATTCCTGAGCTATGTTGCCTGGACTTTCTTGTCACTCATATTTGAATCCAGCCAACTCAAACAACTCATTGTGACAAGAGTTCTACTTCTGTACCTGGAAACTGTAATGCTTTATTTGCAAAAGCTAGACTAATTACTACCCTAAAGAACTTTCCTTGGAGAGTAGATGCAGACAATTCACAAAAGGGTAACTCCTGTTGAAATGCCACACATATGGAGTTTGGAGACAGAAGACCCTTCAGGTAGGACCAGACAATACATCTAAGAATAGGGAATGCCAAGCCAGGCAGGTGAAGAGTCCTCTCTAGGCTTTTCCTAGGTTCCTTTCCATTTCCAACAGCAATGCCCTGTCATGGCAATAAAACTGGAATCTGAAAAGTTGATGCCACTTTTGCTATGATTTTTTTTTAAATTTTATTGTTTTATTGCTTAAAGATGATTTTTTTTTCTGATTGAGCACAGAGTTTGGTGTCAAAAAGACCTGGGTTGCATAGTGGCTTGCCACTGGCTAACTCTGTGGCCTTAGAAAGTTTCTTTACCTTTCTTACTTATGTAAACAAAATGGGACAATCATGTCTAATCCATGGAGTTCTTATGGGGATTAAATGAGAGTATACGAGTGTATGTTCATGTACATGTGCATTACTATTTTTATTATGTACTAGAGGCCCAGTGCACAACATTCATGCACTGGGGGCCAGAGATAGGGGTCCCTCAGCCCAGCCTGCACCCTCTTGCAGTCCAGAACCCCTCGGGGGATATCCAACTGCTGGCAGGGATTGGGCCTAAGACAGCAGTCAGACATCCTCTGAGGGGTCCCTAGCATTGCTGCAGAGGTGGGAGAGGCTCCCGCCACTGCCACTGCACTCGCCAGCCGTGAGCCCAGCTTCTGGCTGAGTGGTGCTCCCCCTGTGGGAGAGCACTGACCACCAGGAGGCAGCTCCTGTGTTGAATGTCTGCTCCCTGGTGGTCAGTGTACGTCATAGCAATCGGTTGTTCTGCCATTTGGTCTATTTGCATATTAGCCTTTTATTGTATAGGATTGCTCATGCTCATTCTGCTATGAATCAAAATTATAAGTGATAAACTAGGAGGCTAAAAGAAAGAATGCTAGATTGGAAGAGAGTGAAGAACCCTGAATCAAATATTAAGGTGCCCAGAAATGAAGAAAATATGATTCTTAAAAACTAAGAGAGAAAATTTGGTCATATAGCCTTTTCATTAAAGATCTCCATTTTAAAAATATAATAAGATTTATATTGTCCAAAACCTCCACATAAAGAATGGGCATTGCATTAGAAAATGTCTGCAAAGTTCTGGTCAGATGTCAGGCTTGCTTAACAGAGTCATTGGATTAGAGATGGGAAAAAAAAATCCATAGAAATAATCTACCTTAACCCTTTTATTTCACAGATGAAGAAAGGCCAAGAGAGAGAAAGTGATTTATAGAAAAAGACCCAGCTTGTAAGTGACAGAGCAGACACCAGGATCAAGTTCCCAGATTCCTCATTAAGGACTCTTTCTATTAAAAACTGAAACTTCTCTTGTATGAAGAAAATATAACTTGAAATAGCACAAGTCAGCATTGGTGATGATTGCGCCTAAATTTAGTCATGAAACACAAAACAGGTATAAATAAATCAAACTTTTTAGTATCTCTCTTATATGTATAGGAGGTAAATATCAGCCTCATCTAATTTCTCCTCCCTCTGTTTTTCTTAGCTCCCTACTTATTACAGTACTAGAGGCCCGGTGCACAAAAATTTGTGCACTCAGGGGGAGGGGATCCCTCAGCCTGGCCTGTGACCTCTCGCAGTCTGGGACCCCTCAGGGGATGACCACCTGCTGGCTTAGGCCTGCTCCCCGGGGGATCGGGCCTAAGCTGGCAATCAGACATCCCTCTGGCAGCCTGGCAGCCCTCAGGGGATGTCCACTTGCCAGTGGGGAGCAGACCTAAGCTGTAGTCGGATTTCCTTAGCACTGCTGAGGAGGAAGGAGAGGCTCCCACCACCACCGCTGTACTGGCAGCCGTCAGCCTGGCTTGTGGCTGAGCAGAGCTCCCCCATGTGAGAGCACACTGACCACCAAAGGGCAGCTCCTGCACTGAGCATCTGCCCCCTGGTGGTCAGTATGTGTCATAGTGACCAGGCATTCCCAGTCTTTCTGCTATTAGGGTCAGTTTGCATATTACCCTTTTACTATATAGGATAGAGGCCTGGCACACGGGTGGGAGATGGCTGGTTTGTCCTGAAGGATGTCCCAGATCAGGGTGGGGGTCCTGCTTGGGTGCCTGGCCAGCCTGGGAGAGGGGCTGATGGCTGTTTTCAGGCTGGCCACACCCCCTTTAGGCTGGTGGTCCCCACTGGGGTGCCGGACCAGTCTGGGTGAGGGGCTGAGGGCCATTTTCAGGCTGGCCTGCGACTGAAGCTCCTAGCCTCTCCTTTTTTTCTTTCTTTTTTTATTCTGATATTTATTTATCTTCTATAAGTGAAACTTTGTTGCCGTCACTGGAGCTGAGAGCTGGCTCTTGCTCGCTCCAGCTCTGAGGCCACGGCCTGCTGAAAGCAGGTCTCTGGGGTTTGTTTAGCTTCTATAATTGAAACTTTGTTGCTTTCGGAGCTCAGAGCTGGGCAGTGGCAGGCGGGGAACCTTGGCTTCCTCCATCACTGGAGCAAGCAAGCCTCCTGCTCGCTTCAGCTGCATGGCTGCCAGACGCCATCTTTGTTGGCGGTTAATTTGCTATCGCCCTGATTAGCCAATGGTAAGCATAGTGAAGGTATGGTCAATTACCCTTTTTGTCTTTTATTAGATAGGATAGAGTTCTAAAACCAGACCTGATTTAAGGAGAACATATTTATAAAGACTCAGCCAAAGTTGGGCAAGACCTTTTCTATAGGAATTTATTCTTCCCAGAATGCACTGATCCAAGCTTGTCCCTTGGACTTGACCTCTCTACCCTAATGACCTGTGTTGGACCAGTGCTGACAATGAACTCTGGGTAAGTATAGGTCTCAGCATCCATAAGAACAACTATGAGAGTTCCCTTTGTTTCCTATGTTTGGTTATTATTTCACTAGAGGCCCAGTGCACAAAATTAGTGCATGGGGGGGTGGTCCCTTAGCCTGACCTGCACCCCCTCTAATCCGGGAGATCTCAGGGGATGTCCTACTGATGGCTTCCCCCCATATTATACTAGTTTAGGCAATTGATGAGTCTTTGCTATTTAGTTACCAGAAGATAGATCAAGTGCATTTTGGAAGTTAAGGAAATGGTCCTAGATCCATTCACCTAGGGAGGATCTGGCCTGCTTGGGGCCCTGCCTCAATCCTCCCAGTTTCCTGACTTTCAGCATAAGTGGGCCTATGCCACAGTCTGGCCTCCCTCTGCAGTAGGCGACTGGGCTGATGAGGGGAAGGCACTGCCCCTATCACCCAGCTGCTGCCGCCACTGCTGACCACTGAAGCCACCAAGGTGTTTTCATCAACACGGACTCTAGTCCCTTCACCACAAAAAAATGACAACTTTCTTTAGGCATTTTCAAGATGTCTCTTTCATAGAATATGACCTTTCTTTCTTTCATCTTTTTCTTTTTTTACCCTCACCTGTGGATATTTTTCCATTGATTTTTAGAGAGCATAGGAGAGAGGGGGATAGACAGAGAGAAACATCAATGTGAGAGGTACACTTTGATTGGTTACCTCCTGCATGAGCCCTGACCTAGGCCCTGGCCAGGGAGGAGCCTGCAACCTAGGTACATGCCCTTGGTCAGAATTGAACCCGGACCCTGCAGTCGGCAGGCCAAGGCTCTATCCACTGAGCCAAACCAGCTAGGGCAGGATATGACATTTCTTAGCCCCTCCAGCAGCAGACCTTCATTTTTTCCTCCAGGAGTGATGTGGAAAAACCCTAGATCACCTTCTTGGATTCTTATTACCCAAGTTACCAAGAACACTGAGAGTGGTCTACGGGGAGCTTAGCCAATGAGCGGTCAGAAAAAGTGTTTCCTCAGCAGCTCATGTGCAGAGGCGGGACTGCTGGCAGGCCCTGTTTTCTGTGGGCCTGCTCGCCACAGTGGCGGCAAGCAGGCCCTATTGTCTGCAGGCCTACGCCATCATGGCTTCCCCCACTGTGCATGCAGCCTCCTCCTGAGTGGTCATGATGTTACGGCATCCTGGTGAATTTGCATATTACCTCTTTATATATATAGATTATTTAACTGAGTAATTCCATAGCTCCCTAAAAGCTTGGGGCCATGCCTCAATCCTCCCATTTTCCTGACTTCTGGCATGGTGCCTGGACACTCATCACCTAATGAGAGGTTCCCAAAAGGAGACTCTTGGTCAGCCTACATGTCTCATCACTGGAACAGTCTGTCAAATCATATCTTTATAATCAGTCCCCAGAACAGGCCAGATCTTCCCTAGATGAATGGATCTAGGACCATTTCCTTAACTTCCAAAATGCACTTGATCTATCTTCTGGTAACTAAACAGCAAAGACTCATCAATTTCCTAAACTAGTATAATATGGGGGGAAATATTTTTAAGTAGCTAATTAGTTTTTATTGGTGATCAAGTTGCAAATTTAAAAATTTTCATTGACTGAATGTACAAATATTGTTGTACAAATATTACTGGTGATTGAAATATGTAATATAAAAAATCAAGACTATGATTACATTTTTAAGTTTATTTTTGTTTTAGAAAATTAAAAATGTTCATAATACTTGGAAAATAAAGGAAAGCATATAGGATAAAATATGCTTCCTTTTTATAGAATGGCAAATAACTCTAAACCTATGTTTGATTTCACCCAGAATATATGAATCTTTGTGATATATATTCCAGTGAACTCCACTTTCGTTGACTCTTTTCCCCCCTAAAATATAAGAAGCCACAGAGTCTTCAGACTACATCATATATTTTTGGGGTCCCATAAATATATTTATTGATCTTCAGGTAATCTCTTGGGGGATTTTGTCAATTTTGACATTGATTCCCATGTGCAATTGAGGAATTTTCTCAATTTAGAGTTGTGCCTCAATTTTACACGCTAGTTTGAACTCCAGGCCCTCTAAAATAGATCTTAACACTCCTCATCAGATTTTTGAAACTTGCTGCTTATTTTCTGATTCAACTGTATTTGTTCTGCTATTACTGCATTACTTTTGGATTCAAGGTCAGTCACTGATAAATCTGATATTCAACTCTCCCTCTAGCTATGAGACTGTAGAATATATTCAAGTTTTCACATGAAGGCAAGTATGCTGGGAGGCAGTGTCAGACTTGATAAACTTTAAGTTCATTTTCTTCCTGATCTAAATTTTGTGAGTCCCTCACCATGTGTCCACTGACAATCATTTAAACTCTATTAGAAGAGAATATAAAAATAGAAAATTTATTCATACCTCTAACTGTGGAAAACTACTATCTAGCTGGATAAACAGGCTGCACATTAATATAAACAACAATACCAGAAATCACATCCTGAAAGTCATTCATAAAGATAAGAATAGTTTGTGCAATAATTTGAAGTTAAAAGGTGGGGGAGTTATCTTAGGGCTAGTTTTGCTAGAATTTGAGATAACAGAGCAGAGCAAGACATTCTCGCTGGCAGATATGCAGAAATGGGAACGTTTAGATTCTGAGTAATCCAGTTTGGCTATCAGAGGAAATTTATGCATCTATATTTCTATGCAGACATGTATTTCCAAAATAGGGCTACATGGCGTCTGTTCTCTCTCCATATATAGCCTGCAGGGCAACCAACCTGGCAGAGTTAGGACTCTGATTCCCCAAACATGCCTATGCTTTTCCATCTATGCCCTTGCTGATGTTTCTTCCATACATTCTACTGTAGTCTTACCCCTCCTCCATATCTCCTCATAATGAAGATTAAACAAGCAAATAAACTTGTCATGTTGCCCACTCTGACAACTGACAGGGCTCTTGTGGGTAATATGTCAGAAAAGATTTTAAAGTCACTCTTAGCTTCAGGAAATAAAAAATTCTGTGATTGATTAGTGATGTCAACATATGTGTGATTTTGGAAGTTATAGTTCAAATGCCATGTATTCGGCCAATACTGTTCAAGACCTAGAGAAATAACCACCTGAGTCATAAAGCTCTTTGGGTTCCTCTTAATCAGATGGGCATTTTTTTCTTTGAAATCCCCATTGCACTTTCTATTAGTTTTACCTCACGTAACTTATTCCACTTTATAGGCTTGTACTTTCTTATCACTAGCGAAAAGACTTAAGCTCCTTAAAAGTAAAGACTGTATCTAAATCATTTTTTATCTCCTCAGAAATGCCTAGCATAATAAGTATATGCTTTATAAATATTTCATGAACTGAATATAATGTAGGGGAAAAGGAGGATCTAAGGCTGAAAAAGTAAATTGCAGATGGATTATATGGGCATGAATAATAGAGTTCAGCTGGTAATTATTCTACAAAGGTTTCATGTATATTGGTTTTATCCCTATACATAATCAGATGCTGGAGGGCAGAGGCCCTTGATACATTCTCACTCACATATTCCAATAATAGTAGGTGGCTGACCCACCATCTAGGGGTTGAGTCCTTCTGGTTAAAAGTATCAAAGGGAACAAAATTGGTCAATGTACTACATCTCCAAGGTGCGTTCAGGGAAATTTGCATTTTGGGAGAAAAAAAAAGGGTTGAACAAAGAAGAAAAGATCCCCAGGATGAAAACCTGAGCTTTAAAAAGATGAAAACTCCTCAGCATATTGTAACAGAAAGAGTAAAGATTTTGAGAATCAAGCCTTGAAATCTAAGATCAGAACTCAGCTCCACTACTTAGCTCAACCACAGGGCTCTGGGGCAAATGAAGTAATTTATCTGAACTCCAATCTCTTACACTGTAAAAGATGTGGCATGATACGTAGGGCCAAAAAGTTAAAGGTGCAGCTTAATGTTAGCCACTTATCTGAGCAAATTCATAGACATGTAACGTGTGCCTATGCACGTACAATCTTTTCCCATGTTATGCCTCAATGCCAACTCCATTTTCACTGACCCTGATTTCTTTTCTAGTTTATGCTGATTGAGTTATTGAAAACCAATTCTAAGTTTTTGTAGACATAGATGGCCTCCGAATATACAATCCAGTTATACCTATTTGTAGAGTTATCTATAATAATAAAAGCATAATATGCTAATTAGACTGGACAACCTTCTAGACGAAGCTGTGGCGGCGGGGGCCGAGCCCCTTGCATGAATTTCATGCATTGGGCCTCTAGTTAGAAGATCAAGTGGGATGTCTAAAACCCTCCAAAACTTTCACAGAGTTTAAGAAATGTGATATCTCTCAACCTTATTATATCTTTTCACAAAATCATGATTTAAAGAAACTTTCTAAGGAAAGAAGGCAGGTGGAAAAGGTTATGGCTGTCAGAGTTATAACTATTTCAGGTTCTTCAACTAGACAACTTTCATTTCTATGGCCAGTTCTTTAAATTTTCTGAGGCTACCTGGTTTGACAGATAAAAATGTTTAAACAAAATTTGAAATAAATAAGCTAGTAACTGCTTTGTATATTTTTACCCCTTTATGTCAAAGATCAACATTTTAATAAACCAGGGTTTTCCCGTGTAATAAAACTACACATGCTTTTGGTTTTCATATTTTGAGTCAATGAAAAGACCGAGTTTAAGTCTGTTGCTCCGTGAAGTGGAACGTACTTTGTGTCATAAGGTCCTAGAGAATTTCATGCCCTTCCTTTGGGTGATACAATTTTCAAGAGAAAACAAAGCTGACCTTGACCTGTTTGTGTTCAGTGGGCACTTCTGTGAATAGCAACAGCAGACACTTGTTTCAAACTGAGACTTCACATCAATGTGAGCAGACAGTCCTGTCCATCAAAAGGTAATCTCCACATTCATGGAGAAAACCCAGTGAGCTGTGGGTAAGGCTCTCAGTCCACATATTTAAAACAACAACAACAACATATACTCAAAGAATAAACAACTTAAGTTTCACAAAATACAGAAGGCAGAAAAAGGCAGCTACCTCATTATATCAAACCACAAAGCAGCTGACATTTATTAAGAAGATTATCTGAACAAAATTGATCAAGAAAGCTAAGATTATTCTAATCAAGAGCAACCTTAGAAGAGGTTAAGATGATAAAAGAACAAAAAAGAGAAATATTTAATTATGTCATTTCTTGACTATGTATATTATTAAGGAAGTACCAGATATGTTAATAGTGTATGACATATTATGCAGCTATGATGTATTCTATATTTAAATTTGGGAGGGGATCCCCTACTATGGTTTGTCATCAAAAACTAGAAAAGAATGAACCCTTTTACATAGTAAATGTCTGCTGCATATTTATAATTATGGAAATATAGGTTTAAAATCCTACTAGAGATTCAAGTATGGCTGTCAATTAGAAGGATAATATATGAGCTGTGAGGAAAGGTCTAGACTAGAGCTATGAAATTCAAGTTAATGAGATATAGAGTTTTAAAAGTTAAACCTAAGTTATTATAAACATTATTTGCCAGGTAAACCTGCACACTGAGTGAGTTTCTGAAGTATAATTATGTTAGATCACTGGGCTGAGAAGCAGTGTGTTCAGAGACAAGCTGAGAAAACACTGATGGACAGCTTGGAGATATGGGTCACAGAACTCAGATTCCTTTTAAGTGAAATGAGGTTTTCTGTCTACCTCAATGCCACTCCTCTCAATCCCCTTGAGGGATCCTAGACTTTTCCTTTTTTTTTTTTTTTTAAATTGTTGACAATATTACAGATGTCTCCCATCCCCTCCCCCTTTGCCCACCTCCACCCAGCCCCTACCAGCCCTCCCTGGCCTGTACCACACTGTTGTCTGTGTCCAAGGGCTGTGCATATATATGTTCTTTGGCTAATCTCTTCACCTTCTTTTATCCAGTCCTCCCCTCCCTTCCCCTCTTCTCTGATGTCTGTCAGTCTGTCCCATGTATCCATGCTTCTGGTTCTATTTTATTCATCAGTTTATTTTGTTCATTAGATTCCAAATTTCATATTGGTCTTTGTCTTATTTTATTTAGCATAATAATATCCAGGCCCACCCATGCTGTTGCAAAGGATAAGAGTTCCTTCTTGTTTACAGCCTCTTAGTGTTCCACTGTGTAAATGTAACACAGTTTTTTGTTTTGTTTTTATCTATTCAGCTACTGATGGGCACTTGGGCTGTTTCCAGATCTTGGGTATTGTAAATAATGCTGCTATGAACATAGGGGTACATGTATTCTTTCTGATTGGTGTTTCTGGGATTCTTAGAATATATTCCCAAAAGTGATGTCAAACGGCAGTTTATTTTATTTATTTTTGAGGAAACTCTATACTGTTTTCCATAGAGGCTGAACCATATATATATATATATACACACACACACACATATATTTTAAATTGTAATTATATATATATATAAATATATATTATTACAGAGAGGAAGAGAGAGAGATAGAGTCAGAAACATTGATGAGAGAGAAACATCGATCAGCTGCCTCCTGCGCAACCCCTACTGGGATGTGCGTGCAATCAAGGTACATGCCCTTGACCGGAATCGAACCTGGGACCTTTCAGTCCACAGGCCAACACTCTATCCACTGAGCCAAACCAGTCAGGGCAGGACTTTTCTTTATTTTTAAATGTTGTTTTTAAATGTTGGTGTCCCTCAGGTTTTGATAGTAGGGCCTTCATATTTGGAGGGAATTTACTGAACATAATTTCATTTTTTAAATGTCATCTTAAGTTTATTGATATCCACATGTAAATCTCCTGTCTAGAACCATCACTGTGTGTGGGGGGTGTGTGTTTATTTTTTAAAAATCTTTATTGTTGGAAGTATTACATATTTCCTTTTCCCCCATTGACTTCTTCTAGCCTCTTCCCCAAGCCTTCACCACCCATAGATCCATCACTTTAGACTTGACATTTCTTCTCAGATGTTTTACAATATTATCCAACATATTAAAATAGAGGGTCTGGAAAGAACTCTCAATAAACAGCACCACCATTCATCCTATTCCACAAAATATAAAGTGATAGGACCTTCCCTTGATAAATTTTTTCTCCCTTGCACAACCCTACCAATCTCCCAAGTCCTATCCTCTAACTTTGAAATACAGCTCAAATCAAATTACTGATCATCTGCTCTGCCATATTGTAGTCTTTTTAATAATTTTTATTTACTGGTTTCAAAGAGATAGAGTCATCAATTTATTATTCTGCTTATTTATGTATTCTTAGTTGCTTCTTGTATGTGCCATGGCCCTGACTGGGGATTGAAACCACAACCTTGGTGTATCAGGAAGATGATCTAACCAATTGAGCTACCTGGCCAGGGCCTGCCATACCTGAGTCTTAGCCATAATTATTGTAGCCTGGACTACCAAAGTCATTTCAAACTCTTCTCCTTATTTCTACTCTTGTCATCCACAATCCATTTTTCACTCAACAGCCACAATGATCATTTTTAAAAAAAAAAAAAGGCAAAGAGAAAAATATCAGTATCAACTTGGCTAAAGATCTCTCATATGGTTATGGTTTACTTAAGAACAACTCATCACTCCCCTTGGAAGCTATTAGACATGAGAAGAACAAAGAAACAAGTAAACACAAAACAGCAAAAAGTACTCAATTTTCATCTCCAGACATATCAAAAAACAGAGAAGTTATAACTACAAATGACATGTTACTCTACCAAATGCCACGAAGGTCTGGCAGAGTCACCTGGAAGGTAGGCAACTCAGTGAAAGTGCCTGGAGATGAGAGAGAGCAGATTCTAGAAAGCACAAAATAAATTCCCTCCCTCAGTGGGAGGATTCCCTTCAAACGATAAAGGTGAAGTTGAGGCTGGAGCCGCAAGGAACAGCACTGAGGTTAAGGAGGCTGCCATTGGAGGACAGTTGTCAAGGTGATGACAGCCGCAGCATTTCAAAGACAATTATACCAGAAACACATCCTACAATTGAAGGATTGCCTTGGTGGACTTAAGAAAAATCATTATCTTTATGGTTTTTTGTGGCCAAATAGTTGGGTGTTTTGCAATGTGTCTGATTCTGCTTGCATAACCAAGCAGCTTTGCAGTGTGAATTGTGACTCCTGCTTATGCAAGGAACTGCCTTCTCTGTAGTGTCTGTTTGACTGCATGACTTGATTTACAACTTTGTTTTGTTAGTTCTAAAGGTAACTTAGGCGGTGGTCCATGTCTTGTGGCATCTCCGATTGAGCATATCTTGTGACATAAACCATTGACAATATCTAGGACCCCACCTGCTGATCCTAAATTAGCTGACATGGAAAAGCCTGTTGCTCCAACCAGAAAAAGCATATAGTGTATGCTTATGGCTTTGTTTCCTTTATAGACCAATCCCCTTAAAGGTCAGCTTCTTCATTTTTTGCCTTTAAAACTCTGCCCTAAGTCATTTGCTTCTGAGTCCAGTTTCAGTTTTCAGTGAATGCTGTACCTCCCTGATTTGCAAACCATAAACAAATAAAAATACTCTCTTTTGCCTCTCAGAAAGATGTCCTGGAATTTTGTTGGCACCTTGGACCACCAGGATGTGTCCCTTCATGACTGTAGCTGGTGAAGGAATAGGGACAAGGGTATGCAGAGCTGGCTTCAGACACTATAGGATGCCTTAGGCTTTGAGGGCCAATAGAAATCTGGCTACACAGATAAATTCAGAGGATCCATACAGGGAGAAAATAGCCTGAATCTGGGAAAAAGAAGAAGCACCCCTTGAACTGCATGGCATGAAAGGCTACCTACATCACCAAGGAAGACAAAATATTAAATCATTAAAGAAAAAAGGCAACATTAAAGGAAGCATATGGAGAACACACATGATGAAAAGCAAACTCAAGATGATAGAAATGAGGAAAGACAACAAAACTTCTATTACTTTACTCACAAACCCTACAAGTCTAATATATACTCAACTAGAGGCCAGGTGCACAGATTTGCACACTGGTGGGGTGCCTCAGCTTGGCCTGCAGGGATCAGCCGAAACTGACACTCCATCTCCCAAGGCGTCCTGGTTTGTGAGAGGGCACAGGCCAAGACAAGGGACCCCACTCGTGCAGATCAGAGCCAGGGAGGGACCACAGAGGGGCTCCAGGGCGTGTCCAGCCTATCTCACCCAGTCCTGATCAACCCGATCCCAGCATCAAGCTAACGTACTGGTCTGAGCATCTGCCCCCTGGTGGTCAGTGCACATCATAGCTACTGGTTGAATGATCGAATGGTCAAACAGTTGAACAGTCACTTAAGCTTTTATATATATACTAGAGGCCCGGTGCACAAAAATTTGTGCACTCGGGGGGGAGGGGGGGTTCCTCAGCCTGGCCTGTACCCTCTCGCAGTCTGGGACCCCTCGGGAGATAATGACCTGCTGGATTAGGCCTGCTCCCGGGTGGCAGAGGGCAGGCCCAATTCCTAGGTGCAGCCCCTGGTCGGGCTCAGAGCAGGGCCAATTGGGGAGTTGGGGTGCCGCCCCCTGTCATGCACATAGCAGGGCAGATTGGGAGGTTGCGATGCCACCCTCAGTCACGCTCAGGGTAGGGCCGATTGGGGGGTTGGGGCCTGGCCCCTGTCACACTCAAGGCAGGGTCGATGGGGAGGTTGCGGCGCCACCCCGTCACGCACAGAGCAGGGCCCATCAGGGGGGTTGGGGCTCCGTATCGTCATGCACAGAGCAGGGCCAATCAGGGGGTTGGGGCGCTGCCCCCTGTCACACACAGAGCAGGGCCGATAGGGGAGTTGGGGCTCCGTACCCTGTCATGCACAGAGCAGGGCCGATCAGGGGGTTGAGGAGCTCCCCCGTCACTCACAGAGTAGGGCCGATAGTGGAGTTGGGGCACCGCCCCCTGTCACACTCAGGGCAGGGCGGATGGGGAGGTTATGGCTCTAGCCCATCACACACAGAGCAGGGCCTGTGGAGGGGGGGGCGGGTTGGGGTGCCGCACCTTGTCACACACAGAGCAGGGCCAATCAGGGGGTTGGGGAGCTCCCCTCTATCAGGCACAGAGCAGGGCTGATCAGGGGGTTGGGGCGCCTTCCCCTGTCACGAACAGAGCAGGGCGGATAGGGAGGTTGTGGCCTCACCCCCTGTCACACACAGAGCCGCAGGGCAATCAGGGGGTTTGGGCGCTGGCCCCTGTCACGCTGATCCCGGTGCCGGGAGGCCTCTCGCTCTGCTGATCCTGGTGCTGGGAGGCATATTATCCTTTTACTATATAGGATAGAGGCCTGGTGCATGGGTGGGGCTGGCTGGTTTGCCCTGAACAGTGTCCTGGATCAAGGTGGGGGTCCCCACTGGGGTGCTTGGCCAGCCTGGGTGAGGGGATGATGGCTGTTTGCAGCTGGTCACACACCCTTCAGGGGGGGGGTCCCCACTGGGGTGCCTGGCCAGTCTGGGTGAGGGGCAGAGGGCTGTTTTCAGGCTAATTGAAGCTCCCAACTGCTCCTTTTTTTCTTTTTCTTTTTATTCTCGGCCAGCTTTAGCTCTGGCTCCAGCTCTGAGGCCTCTGCTGCTGAAATAAGGTATCTGGTTTGTTTGCGTTCTATAATCGAAACTCTGTATCAACTCCAGCTCTGAGATCCCGGGCTCACTGAAAGCAGGTTTCTGGGGTTTTGTTTAGCTTCTATATTTGTAACTATGTTTCAAACTGCAGGCTCAGAGGCCGGCAAGGCAGGCGGGGAACATTGGAGTCCTCCGACACTGAAGCAAGCAAGCCTCATGTTAGTTTCAAGCTGCCTGGCCACCGGCCGCCATCTTGGCTGGCAGTTAATTTGCATATCTCACTGATTAGCCAATGGGAAGGGTAGCAGTCGTATGCCAATTACCATGTTTCTCTTTTATTAGATAGGATATATATATATTTTTTTTTATATATAATTCAAAACACAAAAAAAAGGAAATCAGAGAATGTCACTACTATTCCTCAAACCCTCCAATGGCTACTGAAGGTTTTAGAATAAAATTCAAATTCTGTACCATGATGTCTTGCATTAGTGGCTCCCACTCTCTTACCAATTTTAAGTATTGCTCCTCAGTCACTCAGCCACTCTTGTTTATATTGTTCCAACTTCCAATAGGGCTCTCCAGAACTTCCCGTAATTGAGTCTCAACATGCTGTCATAAAAAGGTTTATATTGCCCTGACCAGTTTGGATAAGTGAATAGAGCATCAGCCTGCAGACTGAAGGGTCCCAGGTTCGATTCCAGTCAAGGGCATGTACCTTGGTTGGGGGCACATCCCCAGTAGCAGTAGTGGGTGTGCAGGGGGCAGCTGATTGATGTTTCTCTATCATCAATGTTTCTAACTCTCTATCCCTCTCCCTTACTCTCTATAAAAAAATCAATAAACTATATATAGTTTTTAAAAAAAGGCTTATATCCATACCCTTATGGACATCTAAAGTATTTACTAGTGATTTTCTCTCCCATCATCTTGTTTATTTCTTTCATAGCCTTTACCACAACAAAATTATCTTGTTAGAGATTGTTTGTTTTTCTTCCTTTGCATAAATGTAAGTGCCCACAGAACAGAAGCAGGTGTGGTCCAGTACCTAGCACACAATCAGTACTTGATAGTCTGATGACTAGAGGAAGACGAAATAACTAATTTCTAGGACTCTTTCATGTTCTAATGTGCTAGTACTTATGCTAGTTCTTCACTTTGTTGAGGCTGAAAACTCTACTAAAGTCATGTAACAAACTTAAGGTCTTTGGCTACCTTGATTTACCAAGCTAGTAATCACCACCTTAAATATGTGTGTGCGTGTGTTTGGTTTTTTTGCTTATCTATATCTATCTACCCATTCATCCTATTGATAATTTTTATCTGGAGAACCATAACTACTACAGATTTTCATACTGAAAGTGGTTCATTAGGAACAGAATGTTAAGAGTAAGTTTTCTGAATTGGTTCTGGGGTTCCTGGAATTGTCTCTTAATCTGATTAAATTTAAAGATGCTCTTTCCAGTAGTAAAGAGAGCCCTGACAATCCATGGAGTGATCTGACAATAGGGGAACATATCTCCCTTGGATACATCCAATCAATTATAAGAATCAAGGGACTAATTTACTCTATATATAATACTTCTGAACATTCTTAGAAAACTAAGGATATAATGAGAATGGCTGGTTACTCCTAATGTTGCTGGACAAAGTGGTAAAAGAAAAGAATGAGGTCAGGAATTCAAATGCTCAGCTCAAGCCTGCATAAAGGACCTGGAATTTTCTGTGTGCCCCCCACAGAGACCCTTATCTCATTTAGTCACAGGGCTAAACTTGTTAAAAATCAAAAGCAGACTCTCTTCCTATGGCTAAATTATAAGGCAAGTTCAACTTCCAGTCTTCAATGTCATCTACTATTAGAGTGAAGCACTGATCAGCAAAGAATGGGATGGGATGAAACTAGGGTTATTTAGTCCCTAAATTATTGTGTATGAAAACAGGGTGCTGCAATAAATCATAAATTCATAATTGAGCAGGTCATAGTGAATAGTCACACCCCAGGCCTATGATTTTAGTGAAAGATTTTTAAGCAAGCCCTGTCCATTGTTCTCATGTATACTATATAATAAAAGCCTAATATTAAGTGCCCGGCATCTGTTCAACCAAAGTGTAATATGCTAATGATATGCTAAGGCTGCTCAGCTGCTTGCTATGACATGCACTGACCACCAGGGGCAGACAGTCAACTGGTCGACCAGTCACTATGACGTGCACTGGCCACCAGGGGGCACACAATCAACTGGTCAACCAGTTGCTATGAGGTGCACTCACCCCCAGGGGGCGGACACTCTGACTGGTAGGTTAGCTTGCTGCTGGGGTCCGGCTGATCAGGACTGAGTGAGATGGGCTGGATATGCCCTGGAGCCCTCCTGCAGTCCCTACCTGGTTAGCCAACCTCCGTGTACCGCCCCAATCATGATTGTGCACCGGTGGGGTTCCTTGGCCTGGCCTGTGCCCTCTTGCAATCTGGGACCCCTTGGGGGGTGTTGGGAAGCTGGTTTCAGCCTAATCCTGCAGACATAAAAGGCTAATATGCAAATAGACTGAACAGTGGAACAGCCAGTTGCTATAACACACACTGGCCACCAGGGGGCAGATGCTCAATGCCAGAGCTGCCTCCTGGTGGTCAGTGCGCTCCCACAGGGGGAGCACCGCTCATCCAGAAGCTGGGCTCATGGCTGGTGAGCACAACGGTGGTGGTGGGAGCCTCTCCTGCCTCCACAGCAGCGCTAAGGATGTCCGACTGACGGCTTAGGCTTGCACCGCCCAGGGAGTGGCCCTAAGCGGTCAGTCGGACATCCTTTGAGGGCTCCCGGACTGCGAGAGGGTGCAGGCCGGGCTGAAGGACCCCCCTGAGTGCATGAATTTTGTGCAACAAGCCTTGTACTGGGCTGCATATCGGGGTGCGCTGTACTGTCTGTTCCTGGAACAGACAGATAGGAAGGTACTGACATCAGGTCAGGCCTTGAGATATGGTCTCTTGGTCCCTCCTCAATATACTGTGCTCCCTGTTCCCGGAGAACATAGATAGGAAGGTGATAATGCTATACTGTGTCGGGAACAAGTTGCGTAAACAAGGCTTTGTAACTTTGTAGCTTTTGCAAATAAATAGGCTGTAACGCTCGCAGTCATTGCTGCAGTTCCGCCTTTGCTTCGGCAGGGTGCTGGGACTGCAGACAACTGGCCAGCTTAATAAAGGTTCCTAAATAGAAATTCTGAGTCTGTGGTCTATCTCGCTGAGTCAACCCATAACAGCCTCTAATCTAGAATAACACACCCTTGAAAAGCCAGAGTAATACTGCTCGAAGGGGTAACCACCCTCAAGAAAGAACACAATATTTTAACTATCCTGTAATGTAATCTTTGTTTTCCTTACTTCCCTCCTTAATTTCAAATGCATAAAAGAAACTGAAAGCATGTTCTTATCGGAAGTATTTGAGATTTTGCTCCCAGTATGTTGTAGTTTGGCTCTAACTTTTCTTTCTTTAACATCATGATGAATCTTTGCCAGTGGAAGAGGGCGTCCCCTCCCCAGTAGCTTCCCCACATCCAGGAGAAGTGACCTTACAAACCCCGGTGGTAGGAGCCTCTCTCATCCCATCTAATAAGATGAACTCTGCATTTCCTGAGGAAGCTGTAATGTCCTGGCCTGGGGCAGTTGCCAAGACAAGGCTGATTCCCCTCAGGACCCACATTCACCACCCATATCTGCTTCTTGACCTATAACTAGAGTCAAGTCCTAATAGACCCCTAAAGGTGAGGTACAAAGTGTGACCCAGGAGGAAATATTCTATACTCCAAAAGAACTATATGCGTTTTCAAATTCCTGAAGAGAAATCCTGGGAACATGTGTAGAAATAGACATTTAGGTTATGAAATAATGGTGGAAGGAACATAAAGTTGTATCTGGCTGAATTTTTTAATATGGGTTCATTAAGCAAGAGATTCTGCATTTAATGTTGCAGAAGGGTTCTAACTCCTTCCTAACTCCCTGGTT
The DNA here is from genome assembly GCF_014108235.1 of Myotis myotis. Lineage (NCBI taxonomy): Eukaryota > Metazoa > Chordata > Mammalia > Chiroptera > Vespertilionidae > Myotis > Myotis myotis. The sequence goes on from NW_023416316.1 coordinate 66,468,732, forward strand.
GGCTGTACCATGGATCGAAATGTGACCCACAGTGAGTAAATTGAAATGCCAGACTTACCTTGGTTGAATGTCGGAAAAGGGATTCACAGGTTATGGAGATTGGAATGTTAGAGTGGATTTGTCATTTAAGACCTCATTGCCGACACTAGAGAGTCCAACAGACATGCTGTAAGGTAACACATTTGTGAGTAGAGCCCCAACATTTTTAAAGAGCACTGTGATCATTACTCTCTGTAGGTCATTGGAAACTAAAGTCACTGAATTGGGAAATTTAAATGCAATGGTTGTAATTGAATCCTGGGGTGGCAGGAGCCAAGTGGTAGGAGTCAACTAGACAGGAAGCAAACGAAATCCTCACTTGATCTGTTAATCAGAAATATTCTAGGCCAAGTAAACAAAAGTCTAATCTGAATTATAAAAGTAGTCAGAACCCCTCAATCAATTCCCAGAACTAAGCCAGTTTGCAGACCCAGAAGTCCTTGAATGAAGGGGAGGGCAGGTACCTTGAGAAAGGGCCCTAGTACACTGCCCCAAATGACACTGTCATTTTTTCTCCCAGCCTTCCCCAAATGTACTGACAGCTTTTACCAAGGTAACTGTGCACTGGGGAAAAGGAGATAATTGGACCTTTTGGGGACTACCAGACACTAACTCTGAACTGATGCTAATTCCAGAAGACCCAAAGTATCACTGTGGTCTACCTGTCAGTGTAGGGACTTATGGAGGTCAGGTGATCAATGGAACTTTAGCTTAAGTCCATCTCACAGTGGGCCCAGTCAGTCCCCAAACTCAGTGACTATTTCTCCAATTCTGAAATGTGTAACTGGACTAGACATACTTAGAAGCTGGCAGAATTCCTACATTGGTTCCCTGATCTATTATGGTAGAAATGGCCAAGGAAGTGCCATTAGAACTGACTTTACCTAAGAAAATAGTAAAACAAAATCTATACTGTATTTCTGAAAGGGTTTCAGAGATTAGTGCCACAATCAAGGACTTGAAGGATGCAGGGGTAGGATTCCCACTACATCCCATTTAACTCTTCTCTCTGGTCTCTACAGAAGATGGGTGGATCTTGGAGAATGACATTGGATTGTCATGAACTTAACCAACTAAAGACTCCAGTTGTAGCTCTGCTGTACCAGAGGTGGTTTCTTTGTTTGAGCAAATTAACACATCACCTGGTACCTAGAATGGCAAATGCTTTTCTCTCCATACTTATCAATAAGGCCCACTGGAAGCAGTTTGGTTCCACTTGGTAAGGTCAGCAATACAATTTCACTATCTTAAGTCATGAATATAACAACTCTCCAGCCCTACATCACCATTTAGTTCACAGGTATACCTACATCTGATCATCATACAGATTAATTACATTGAACCACAAGCAGCAACTACTCTAGACTTACTAGTAAGGTAAGTGTGTGTCAGGGTGGTAATAAAGGTGACAAAAATTCATGGGCCTTATATCTCTTTTAAAATTCTAGGGATCCAGTGGCGTAGGGAATAATGTCATATCCCTTCTAAAATGAAGGATAATTTGTTGCATGTGGCCCCTCCTGCAACTAAAATAAGAGGCACAATACCTGGTGGGCCTCTTTGAATTTTAAAGGCAGTATATTCCTCATTAGAACGTAATACTCTGGGCCATTTACAAAGTGATCAAAAAGCTTCTTGCAGACATATGTCGTAGGAATATCTTTACAAACACAGATCCTCGGGCAAGAGAGACTAAGGAGAAAATAAACAAATGGGACTACATCAAAATAAAAAGCTTCTGTGCAGCAAGAGAAGCCATCAACAAAACAATAAGAAAGCCCACTGCATGGGAGAACATATTTGCCAATGTTATCTCTAATAAGGGTTTAATCTCCAAAATTTATAGGGAACTCATACAACTTAACAAAAGGAAGATTAACAACCCAATCAAAAACAGGGCAAAGGGCCTAAATAGACACCTTTTAAAAGAGGACATGCAGAAAGCCAAGAGACACAAGAAAACATGCTCAAAGTCACTAATCATCTGAGAGATGCAAATAAAAACAACAATGAGGTACCATCTCATAACTGTAATAATGGCTATCATCAACAAATAAACAAATGACAAGTGCTGGAGAGGATGCAAAAAAAGGAACCCTTCTTCACTGCTGGTGGGAATGCAGACTGGTGCAGCCTTAGTGGAGAACAGTATGGCGTTTCTTCAAAAATTTAAAAATGGAACTGCCATTTGACCCAGCAATACCACTTCTAGGAATATATCCCAAGAAAACAGAAAGGATATATGCACCCCTATGTTCATAACAGCACAATTTACAATAGCTAAGACATGGAAACAGCCTAAATGCCCATCAGCAGATGAGTGGATTAGAAAACTACATCCACACGATGGAATACTATGGTGCTATAAAAAAGAAGGAATTCTTACCATTTGCAGCAGCATGGATGGAACTGGGGAGCATTATGCTAAGTGACATAAGCCAGGCAGTGAAAGAAAAATACCACATGATCTCACTCATTATGGATAATGAAGACCATTATAACCTGATGAACAAAAAGATAGATACTGAGGAAAAGAAGCATTGAACAGACTGTCAAATTACAGTGGGAAGGCAGGGAAGTGTTGGGGAGGGGGGGTAAGAAATCAACCGAAGGAAATGTATGCATGCATATAAGTATAATCAATGGACACAAAACGCTGGGGGGATGGGGTGAAGGCATGTGTGAGAGGGTAGGGGAGGCCAGGGGAAGGTCAATGGGGAAAAAAAGGAGACATATGAACTATGATTTGTAATACTTTAAACAAAAAATTTAAAAAATAAAAGATTATATGATAGTTTCAATAGAAGCAGAAAAACCATTTGACAAGATCCAGCACCTGTTTATAAATAAAAAGTCTCAGAAAAAATTAGAATAGAAGAAACATACCAAAACATAAATAAAACCACATATGGAAAACCCACAGCCAACATCATAATCAAGGGGGAAAAACTAAAAACATTTCCCTTAAGATTAGAAACAAGGCAGGGATTTCTGTTTTTACCATTTTATTCAACATATCACTGGAAGTCCTAACCACAGCAATCAGAAAAGAAGAAGAAATAAAAGGCTTCAAAAATTGGAAAGGAAGCAGTAAAAGCGTTATTATTTGAAGAAGACATGGCACTGTATATAGAGAACCCTACAGATTCCACAAAAATATTACTAGAACTGAAAAATGAATACATTAAATTAGCAGAATATGAAATAAATATCCAAAAATTAATTATACTCCAATAAAGAACTATCAGAAGAGAAATATAAGAAAACACTCTCATTTACAATTATCCTATCTACTAAAAGAGAAACATGGTAATTAGCGTATGTCCGCTACACTTCCCATTGGCTAATCAGCAAGATATGCAAATTAACTGCCAGCCAAGATAGTGGCCGGCAGCCAGGAAGCTAGAAACTAACGTGACACTTGATTGCTTCAGTGACAGAGGAAACCAACATTCCCCGCCTGCCTTGCCGGCCTCTGATCTTACAGTTTGAAACATTGTTACAAATATAGAAGCTAAACAAAACCCCAGAAACCTGCTTTCAGCAAGCCCGGGATCTCAGAGCTGGAGTTATACATTGTTTCGATTATAGAACTGAAACAAACCAGATACCTTCTTACAGCAGCAGAGGCCTCAGAGCTGGAGCCAGAGTTAAAGCTGGCCCAAAATAAAAAAAGAAAAAAGAAAAAAAGGAGCAGTTGGGAGCTTCAGTCGGCCTGAAAACAGCCCTCAGCCCCTCACCCAGACTGGCCAGGCACCCCAGTGGGGACCCCCACCCTGAAGGGTGTGTGACCAGCTGCAAACAGCCATCATCCCCTCACCCAGGCTGGCCAGGCACCCTAGTGGGGACCCCCACCCTGATCCAGGACACCCTTCAGGGCAAACCACCCCCTGTCATGCACAGAGCAGGGCCAATCAGGGGGTTGGGGCGCTGCCCCTTGTCACGCACATAGCAGGGCCCATCAGGGGGGCTGGGGCTCCATATCCTGTCACACACAGAGGAGGGCCGATCAGGGCATTGAGGAGCTCCCCCCGTCACACACAGAGCAGGGCCCATCAGGGGGGTTGGGGCTCCATACCCTGTCACACACAGAGCAGGGCCCATAAGGGGGTTGGGGAGCTCCCCCCTGTCATGCACAGAGCAGGGCCGATCAGGGGGTTGAGGAGATAACCCCTGTCACTCACAGAGTAGGGCCGATAGGGGAGTTATGGCGCAGTCCTCTATCACCCACAGAGCAGGGCCGATCAGGGGGTTGGGGCGCCGCCACTCTCACACTCAGGGCAGGGCCAATAGGGAGGTTATGGCTCTACCCGGTCACTCACAGAGCAGGGCCCGTGGGGGCGGGTGTTGGGGTGCCACACCGTCACACACAGAGCAGGGCCGATCAGGGGGTTGGGGTGCCTTCCCCTGTCACGAACAGAGCAGGGCAGATAGGGAGGTTGTGGCCCCGCCCCCTGTCACACACAGAGCCGCAGGGCAATCAGGGAGTTTGGACGCTGCCCACTGTCACGCTGATCCTGGTGCCGGGAGGCCTTGCGGCTCCACTGATCCCGGTGCTGGGAGGCATATTACCCTTTTACTATATAGGATAGAGGCCTGGTGCATGGGTGGGGCTGGCTGGTTTGCCCTGAAGGGTGTCCTGGATCAGGGTGGGGGTCCCCACTGGGGTTCCTGGCCAGCCTGGATGAGGGGATGATGGCTGTTTGCAGCTGGTCACACACCCTTCGGGGGGGGGTCCCCACTGGGGTGCCTGGCCAGTCTGGGTGAGGGGCTGAGGGCTGTTTTCAGCTGGTGGGTGACTGAAGCTCCCAACCGCTCCTTTTTTTCTTTCTTCTTTTTTTTTTAAATTCTGGGCCAGCTTTACCTCTGAGGCTTGGCTCCAGCTCTCAGGCCTCCGCTGCTGAAAGCAGGTATCTGGTTTGTTTGGGTTCTATAATCAAAACACTGTATCAACTCCAGCTCTGAGATCCCGGCTTGCTGAAAGCAGGTTTCTGGAGTTTGTTTAGATTCTATATTTGTAACAATGTTTCAAACTGCAAGCTCAGAGGCCGGCAGCGGCAGGCGGGGAACTTTTGAGTCCTCCATCACTGAAGCAAGCAAGCCTCATGTTAGCTTCAAGCTTCATGGCTGCCGGCCTCCATCCTGGCTGGCAGTTAATTTGCATATCACCCTGATTAGCCAATGGGAAGGGTGGCAGACGTACGGCTAATTACCATGCTTCTGTTTTATTACATAGGATTTGGATACCAGTCCTCTGCCATATCCTGTCTTGAGAACACTTTCCCAGAATCTGTGGCTCACATGCAAATCGGTGAGAAGACTGATGACCATGAAAATGTCCTCCTCTGAACTTTCTACTGTTTCCCCATCATCAGAGACTTTAAAATTTTAAAAACTAAATAGTCTACTTTATTCCATTGATGAGTGATACATGGATGACATTGAACATATGACAGTGATATTATAACTATCAATCTCATACATGCATTACACAAAACAATCTACTCAAGGAGCAGATAGATTTGGAAGGCCAACCCCAGAGGTGACTTGATGATCATTGGTTGCCTAGTGGGTAGCTCTCACTTCTGCCTCTCTCATGTCTGTCACAAGAAGACTCACAAGCACATATGCATGTCTGCCAGTTGAAATCAGATGTAAGGGTTTTAATGGGTGGGATCCTCAATGCAGACGGTTGGTCCATGTGTCTCATGTGAGAGGACCCCTGAAGTCTTCATCTGATGACACGTAGAGACCCCTGTACTGAATAGAGCACCTGCTCAGCTTCCCTTGTCCACGTGGAACAAGATTGGTGGTCCCATCCCCTCTCCATGGACCTCAGTACTTTTTCAAATTTCTGCCTATTTCATCAGTGCTCTGACGGGGAGTCTCAAAAATACACCTCTGAACAATTGTGCAACAATTTCTGTGGGGGGACCTCCTAAGGGGAGCCCTGCCAGTGCAGGTGTGCCCTGTGGGGCTGTGGCAGGTCCTGCACACTGTTCTCCCAGAGGAGGGGCTTTCCCCGTCCTCCCCAGGGCATCTGCTGGGGTCTCTGCTGCCTCACTTTGTCCCCAGGGCTGGTCCCCACCAGCCCAGAAGCCTGATCGGGGTGGTGGGGCATCTCTGGCATGTAGAGGCCTGTGCACTGCGTCTCATGTTGGAGGTGCATGTGTTTGCCTTTGTCCCTTTAGAAAACACCAACCTTTGAGAGTTTTTGCACCACAGGGCTGACACACCTGGCCCTAGCGCTGTGTGGAATGCTTTCCAGCTTGTGGTTTGTCTTCCCTGATTTCTGCATTTTTCTAGTTGTTTTGGGCACAGGAAGAGACAGCCATTGCCTGACTGGCTTCTGGCCCTGGGGTGAAATTTAGTGCAGTGGTCTCTACCCTGGGATGATGTGCATGCTTACTGAAATGGCTTTCTTTCCTCTATCTAATCTCTAATCCACCTACGAATTCCCTTTCTAATTGCAAAAATGTTATCTCAGATAAAAACAGACAAACATGTGAGCTGACACAAAAAGCACTTATTATGAGATTACTTTTCTAGGGAACAGGTAAGGGGCAGAGTTCTGTTGCTGCCGGGTCTCCTTTTGGGATGATGGGACATCCTGCAACTAGGCAGTGGTGATGCTCACACAGCACCATGACTGTCCTTCATGCCCAGGAATTTAAAACTATGAACAATAACAATTAAAATATGAACAGTAACCATTTAAAATATATTTATTTCTTACTTACAATGGATTATTCAATGGGAAAATTAAGACTAAAAACATAAGAATAAAAGAAGACCCCAAATAAAAAGAAAGTAGAATCATAACCCAAATCACACAATGGAGAACATATAAACTAAATAAATAAAAAATAAAAAGGAAATTATTAAGAAACCGTGAGGGTGAAACACGGTTTTCCCTTGGGACAAGGCGAGCACATTTAAAAAGCGGCCCTTGACCTGGGCCTCCACAGGCAGCTGCGCCTCCGAGGCTGGAACCAGCATGGACTCCAGGGAGGCTTCTTCACCCCCTGGTGGTGGGTTCTCAGTTTCTTCTGGGGCCGATCCTGACTTGCCTGACTGGGCCGGTGCTGGAGTGGGGAGAGGAGAGAAGATCACCCACGTGCCTGTATTTCCATCTGTCGCCCAAAGACAGACACTGGCACATTTCAGGACCCACCACAGGATGTGCTCCGCACCCGCAGTCCAACAGACATGTGGTCTGAGGCCCGTCTTTGCTACTGGCCAGGATCTGGGGGTGCTCTGGAAACAATCCCTCCCCAGAAACTTGCCTACACTCCCCCCACCCATTTCTTCCCTACACCACCCACCCCCACCTCCTCACCCTTGGGCTCTGCCTCGAGGGGCTCCAGCTCTCCCCTCCTGGTGTTGAGTATTGCCATCCTGGTTTGGAGACTGAGCGGCTTCGAGGTTAGAGGTTTGTGCAGCCTGGGCGGCTTCGGTGGAGGAATCCTCCTCGATCCACCCACGGGCCCTGGGTCCCCAGGCCCCCCGGTGGCCACACTCTCTTCAGGCCTCTCCTGGCCCTCGGTGCTGTGGCCCACCGTCCAGTCAAGGGGCCAGGGGTCTTCCTCCACCACCAGATGCAGCACATCGACCTGGGTGGAGCTCTGCAATGACAGTGACCAGCAGCTGGTCAGGAGGCCTCAAGCCTGGCCCCAGTCCCTGCTGCTTCTTCTGCCCCCTGGACCTTCTGCTCCCACATCAGGCCCAGCCCTGTGTCTCCACCCAGGGGAAATGAGAGTCACCTCCAGGGCCCAGGATAGACCTCGGGCAGAGGGCGCTGCTCACACTCCACGTCCACCCAGCCAGACTTGACCTGGGCTGCAAACATGACTGGTCCTGACCCCCCAACCCAACCTGTTCCTATTCCAGTCAGGACCTCTCCACGTGAACTCCCCTTCTACTGCCCCCCACTAACACACACACACACACACACACACACACACAAGGAGGGACAGGGCTGCTCAGGTGGGATCAGAGTGGTGGCCTGGCCTGAAAAAAACTGCCCTAAGCCCCCCTGTGTTACCACCGCATCCCGCCGGGCAAAGGGCCACAGGCGTCGTCTGGGCTGGGCCCGGATCCAGCGGCGGGCACGTCTAAACACACTCTCATTGCTTCCTCCTTTGAGGGCTCGGCCTCGGCACACTGGGAGACAACACAAAAACATGGTGTCCTCTCCACTGTCTCTGTCCGAGTGAGGCGGGAAGGGGCAGTTATAGAATGTGGTGCGTGGTTACCATTGTTCTGTTGGGCCCCATCGCCAGGAAGTGAGGTCACTGCTCATGTCTGAGGAGATGCTCGAGGTAGGGGACCCACAGGTGACCTCACTTCCTGACGATGGGGCCCAACAGAACAATGGTAACCACGCACCACATTCTATAACTGCCCCTTCCCGCCTCACTCGGACAGAGACAGTGGAGAGGACACCATGTTTTTGTGTTGTCTCCCAGTGTGCCGAGGCCGAGCCCTCAAAGGAGGAAGCAATGAGAGTGTGTTTAGACGTGCCCGCCGCTGGATCCGGGCCCAGCCCAGACGACGCCTGTGGCCCTTTGCCCGGCGGGATGCGGTGGTAACACAGGGGGGCTTAGGGCAGTTTTTTTCAGGCCAGGCCACCACTCTGATCCCACCTGAGCAGCCCTGTCCCTCCTTGTGTGTGTGTGTGTGTGTGTGTGTGTGTTAGTGGGGGGCAGTAGAAGGGGAGTTCACGTGGAGAGGGCCTGACTGGAATAGGAACAGGTTGGGTTGGGGGGTCAGGACCAGTCATGTTTGCAGCCCAGGTCAAGTCTGGCTGGGTGGACGTGGAGTGTGAGCAGCGCCCTCTGCCCGAGGTCTATCCTGGGCCCTGGAGGTGACTCTCATTTCCCCTGGGTGGAGACACAGGGCTGGGCCTGATGTGGGAGCAGAATGTCCAGGGGGCAGAAGAAGCAGCAGGGACTGGGGCTAGGCTTGAGGCCTCCTGACCAGCTGCTGGTCACTGTCATTGCAGAGCTCCACCAGGTCGATGTGCTGCATCTGGTGGTGGAGGAAGACCCCTGGCCCCTTGACTGGACGGTGGGCCACAGCACCGAGGGCCAGGAGAGGCCTGAAGAGAGTGTGGCCACCGGGGGGCCTGGGGACCCAGGGCCCGTGGGTGGATCGAGGAGGATTCCTCCACCGAAGCCGCCCAGGCTGCACAAACCTCTAACCTCGAAGCCGCTCAGTCTCCAAACCAGGATGGCAATACTCAACACCAGGAGGGGAGAGCTGGAGCCCCTCGAGGCAGAGCCCAAGGGTGAGGAGGTGGGGGTGGGTGGTGTAGGGAAGAAATGGGTTGGGGGAGTGCAGGCGAGTTTCTGGGGAGGGATTGTTTCCAGAGCACCCCCAGATCCTGGCCAGTAGCAAAGACGGGCCTCAGACCACATGTCTGTTGGACTGCGGGTGCGGAGCACATCCTGTGGTGGGTCCTGAAATGTGCCAGTGTCTGTCTTTGGGCGACAGATGGAAATACAGGCACGTGGGTGATCTTCTCTCCTCTCCCCACTCCAGCACCGGCCCAGTCAGGCAAGTCAGGGTCGGCCCCAGAAGAAACTGAGAACCCAC